>NW_010522415.1:21319-55557 GCF_000687285.1 Phaethon lepturus
TGAAGTGGTAAAAAACGATTCAATAGGGTTTAAGGTATAGTATGTGTAGCCAGTGAGTACCCCCATGCTCCCTGACTGCAAGTGTCAAAAATGAAGGAGAAGTTTGAGACACACAGATTGGCATAGCTAACATTCTGAAGTTAAATAAAAATTAATTTGCCAATCACTTACTGCTTTCTAAATCTGAGAGACTCAATACACCTAGTTATATGCAGATCACCCAACAAACTGACCATTCCATTTGTAATGGAAGATCATGTAAGTATAAACTACTAGGTAGAATTAAGTCTTGAAAGAGACTGAATATTTAGTTGTTAGTCATTAAAGTTAGAAGCAGCTAAAATGAGACAAGACTGGAATCGATGTTACAGATCTTGAATCTTTTAACTATCCTTAAGGCAGGGGGTTGTTTTATTTCTTCTATTTTTTATAGGATATAACTGTGTCCAGCTGATGGCTATTATGGAACATGCATACTATGCTAGTTTTGGTTATCAGGTCACAAGCTTCTTCGCAGCATCAAGGTAAGTTTACTTCAGCATCTTCTCTGTTTTTACCTTACTCCCCAGCCATTGAAATCAGTATGCCTGTATGTGTGTGTTTGCAAGTGAGTGTTTAATGGAAAGAGAAAGTAATGGCTTAGGTGTTTACTCTAGCTTCCTCTTAAATCTGAAATCTGTTTGGCATAGTGATCAGCTGGTTTGTGAAACACTTCATAGAGGATACAAATAAAAAGGTTGTAAGTAAGTTCAGCTATCATAGCATATTCGAGCTAATGCAGCTTCGTCAGTCTTAATGGATGGGTTTTGTGTTGTGGAATTCTTGGCGGTAACAAACACGATGTGTAAGTCATTCTTTTATCATAAGCAGAACTGTACACTACTTGTTCATAATAAACTTGATTAAAATCATGGCTCTGTGCATTCTGTAGGAACTTTTCCTACACTTGTAACAGACTGTACTTAGATTTGAGGCCTAGGGTGAGAATAGATGGAAAATTTATTCAGATAATTGTTAAGAAAATTATGATAAACCTGAATGTTGTGGGTTTTTTTTCCCTTGGTGAAGCTCAAATGACAACCAGGCTGAATTTAGATAGACAGCAAGTTTTAACTGGCTTAATTATTTGAAAGAAAGGTGTGTCAGACACAGGAGACAAAAATCTTTATTTAAAAACAAGTTGGAAAATAGTGTAGTATCTAAAACAAATAACTAAGCAGGACAGCAGCAGATGGTGTGTTTTGGGGACTTTAATGAATGTACATTTACTTTTATAGTCATTATGTATTACTTTATTCCAGTAATATAAATGTATTGGCTCTTACAAAGTAAGGAAGTATTCATTATTAAATAGAAGCTTTAAGTTGTATCAGTTACCTTTCATACTGAATTTGATGTCTTAGCAGATTAAAAGAAAAGACTAAAACTTTGAAAAAATTTCTGCAAAAGCTTACATGCATACCTGATGTAATTTTTGTAATTAGTTTTTTGTAATTGTCAGTTTTTAATGAATTAAAGCTATTATTGAAGAGTCTGAGAAAAACCCCTATATACAGCTGGAAACTAGGTGATGAAGAACTGCTGACTTTGATGTAGTTTTCATGAGTAATGTTTTGTCTTGTCAGCTTAAGTTCAGATTGTACCACTCATAACACATTGCAATTTCATGCTGATAGCCGTTACGGAACTCCAGATGACCTGAAAGAAATGATTGATGTTGCTCACTCAATGGGCATCACTGTTCTGCTGGATGTTGTGCACAGCCATGCGTCAAAAAACTCTGAAGATGGTCTCAACAAATTTGATGGTACAGATTCTTGTTTTTTCCATTCCGGTCCTAAAGGAACTCATCAGCTCTGGGACAGCAGGCTCTTTGACTATGCAAAGTAAGTATAAAATGTTACTTCAGGTGTGGTAGTGGTTATTAGTTCTTACCAATTCTATTAAAACTACAGTATTTGCCAAACTGGAAGAGTTATTTGGGTTGTTCAACATCTATGATATGCTGAGTTAAATTCCTTTACTTTGCTAAATCCTTAAAATCTAACACTAAATAATAGTATTTAGGTTTTGTTATCTATACATATTCTATACCATTGTATGTATTATATAATTCTTATTTTTAAATAGATTCAAATATTTTATAGATACATATTTGAACATTTATTATATAGGAATATATTATATTTAATTATGTATTTTACATATTATAAAATGGATTTGGCTTTTCATATTATATTTATGTATAATATATTCCATATATTATATTGAGTATATTTTATTTTAAAATAGAAATAAATAAAAGAATAAAAAAAGCCAAAGAAAACTTGTAAGCTCTGGAAATGTGTTGTTAAACTGTCGGATTGTTGAAATGTAGCAAAAGTTTTTTCCCAGGACAACTAACTCCATTCCAAAGAGCTTCCAGAGGCCAACCTACAGTTAATACAGAGCAGGGGTCACTTTCAGTAGGCAGTGTTAGGGACCCCGTTTGGGTACACTTAATTAACTAGTATAAATATAGTCTGTGTCAAACCATGTGTTAACGCCAGATGATGATTAGCATTTAATATTGTTTACTTTGTATTCTCTGATGCATTGGGGGTGAGGGGATTTATTTCGCATGCTGAATATTTCAGTGGTTTAAATGGAGAAACAGACACAGGCAGGCAGCCAGTATATTTCAGTCTCCTCCTTCCGTTTTTTCCTATGTTTGTTCATCCCTGAACCACCTTGATTCCTCCATTTCGTTGTCGTTGATTCTTCCCCTAAATATCCCACAATAAGTTTCGCACAACCCCACAATCTTCTTATTACATTTCTTAATAAATTCTATACCATATCACTCACCTTTTACTCCTTGATAAATTTTCTTTTCCCCACCCCTTGAAATGCATGACAGTCTTGTTTGCCCTTCTTATCAGTTATGAAGTTCTGGTTTAACCCTTTCAAGATTACACTTGAGTGGTTCCTTTGGTGGCTCATCACTCAGCGACGGTAGAGTTCTGATCTCTTGTTAATCTTTTAGTTGTAAGGTTTTGTGCTGCAGGTTCAATTTATGGTTTTCCCTCTGTTTTTCTCCCTCACTTGCATTGAATTGCCATTAACGGGATATACTTACATTGCAGATGTCCTTAAACCTTGGATCAGAATTACCTATGTTCAGTTAGTTGCCAAAAAAGATTTTTCTTGTACTCATAGGCTATACCCTTGAGGCTGACAGTTTCATAGCTTATGGTGGCTGTAACTGTCTAAGAAGGTCACTATTGCAGAAATAATGTTACATAGCATAGGTCAACTGTTTAATGGAAACTTGCGCATTAACTCACGATTTCAATTAAACGGAGTGACCAGTGTAATAAGAGACTTATGCACTATGTTACTTAACAGGACTAGTTGTTTTTATTTACTTTTTATTTGTGACAATTTAACTGATGAATTGAGGGGGTCTCTTTTAATAGTGATTTTAATTACTATAAAAAATGCTTTTTAATATGTCCAATAAGAATTTCCTTTTTGAGTTGCTTCCTATTAATGTTTACATTCATATTCAAATAAATTCTATTTCAGATAATCTTAAGCTTTAATATCAATACAATGGTATTTCACACTTTATTTCATTTTATGCTTATGCATAATCAACAAGTGTGTAGTACCAATTTCTCTAGTGCAAAAATAAATTGAATGCAATTATGGACCTTTCTCTGTTCCAGAGACAGGTTCTTTCTATTGGGAAAGAAAGTGGTGCTGCTATTGAGTGTTTTGGAAGGATTTGTAAATGAAAGAAGCAGCAAGTTGCTTTCCAGGTAGCACTTGGCAATGTTAACCATTTATTCAGAACTGAAGGACTTCCTACGCAGGTCTCTCCGGTCAGTGATACGTGCCTGTACTTGCTGGGGAGGGACACTACTGCATAATTACTTTTCATCCTGTGTGATTGGAATAGATGCCGGACTGAGTGCTGGAAAGGGGGAGTGGAAAGACCTGTGAGGGGGAGAGAAGAGATTAGGAAGTAGCAGAGACCAGAGAAATTGAATCTATGCTCTACTGATGAGTAAAAGTAATGCTGTGGATGACTGGGGGTCCCTTGTATGGCATTCCCCATCCCCTGCCCTCTAGTGAAATGCAACAACCAATTTGGGTTTCTTTTGTTCAACTTTTAGGGAAATCTCTCCTTCCTTTTCAAGCACAGGAAGCTGTGCAGTGAATTGTTTTTAGTCATTAAGGCTTTCTTTAGTCCTAATATCTGAAACACTAAATATTCTTTGTATTTATAGTCAAATTCTAAGGCTTAAGAGATATAAAAATCATGTTTGTTCACAGCTGCTCAGAAATGATTAAAATTTTTTTTATGTGTACAAGTCCCAAACAAAATTGGGAAAGAATCAGAACTGACATTTTATTGAAAGTGTTGGGGATTTTTTCCATTTAGACTTTTTTATAGACATGCCTGCTAGTTTCCATACCGGTAAATGTGCATCTCTAGTCTGAAAGAGGGGAGTATAAAAATCTGTGAGAGACTAGAGTTGCTTGCAGATATTCGAAGTTTGCCGAAAATAAATGACACCGAACAGTCTATTGAATGTGTACAGAAAAGCTTGCTTTCTGAGACAAATCTCTTCAGCTAGTACAGCCTTCTTTCCTGTACAGCGCTGTACTAAATCCCTTTCCTTCTGTAGTGGCAAGAACTGTTAAATCTACAGGTACTTAAACAGCAAATGCAAGAATGCTCAATGTACTTAGGAATTGAGAGAAACTAATTCTCTGCCATAAAAGTGATTAAGAAACAAATGATTTATTAGCTCATCTGTCTACATTTTCTTCAAAAGCCAAGATGTAAATAAGTTTGTCTCACAGCATTTGTGAGATTCTTCAGTTATCTGGGAAGGGGACTGTGAATACTTGCTGTAACAGGTGGTAAAAGATCTACATCCATGCAAAAAAAGGACTATATCCGTGGTGTATTTTCAATACTATATTTTTAGTAATGTTCATGTAAGTAGAGAGTAGCTCCAAGAAAAGCAGCAGTGAAACTGTTCAAAGGACAACCTGGATGTTGTATCTCACACCATAGTGCAACTTAAGAAGATGAAGGCATGTTTTGTATTGTGGATTTTGGGACAACTCAATGAGCATTATATAATAAATATAATAAAAAAATTATTTTTATAATAAATAATAAAAATATTTTTAATCTATGTTTATACAACAAACACCATCTTAAAAATTATGCTGTACAATGTGTTGTCACAGGAGAATAAAACCTCAATTTCAGTAAAACGAGAATTTGGAGGTAAAATAACTAGATAAGTAAAAGAATACTATCTGCTTAACTTTTTAAAGGAAAAGTATTATAAATTCTGCTTTTAAAAAGCAAAAAAAATAGATTTGGAAATAAACTTCCTCTTTCATAACTTTGGCACATTTTTCGTTTTTCTAAAATCTGGAACTGGGCAGTTTTTTCCTCAAACATGTTAATTAGGTGAATTTTCCTTTCCTTCAACTCCACCCCCTCCTGGTAGTACCCATGTCCGTGTCTGTTCCCACCAGCCCCTTCAGCGGCCAACCCAAAACCAGAACTACAAAGCTTGAGTGAGCATTCCAGTTTATTTTAATAATACTTTTTTAAAACCAACTTTTATAACCTTTGTCTTGGTTCCTATTGAAGATGTGGCTTTCTACCCCGAATTCATGAAAGTGCAATGCTGTAAGGTAAAAGGGATGCCACAAACTCTGGATCTGTAGTCTAGCTGGCACTGGTTAATTTTGTGGCAAATTAAATGCCTTGTCTGTATTGTGATCCTGGTTAAGATAGCTCATGTGAAATACATGTATATATCCTTCCATCTTAAGTAAAGATTCTGCTTTTAATTAATTTAGCACAAGCTAAGTATAACAATTTTTCCTTCCTAAAATCATATTCAAAGATTATTCAGCTGCCGAGTTCATTAGAAATGATGCTGTAGACCCTGGAGACCAGGTGGGATCACAACTGGAGTGATTGATTTTGTTTTGATTTCAATTCTTTTCTCCACATAGCAAATGTGTCTAAAATACTAATCAGGCAAAACAATTTAAAAAGAATAGAGAACAAAATATTACCTTGCAAAGATAAAGTGTGTTGTTTTTTTTTTTCCAAGCACTACATAATTAAAATGTGTAAATGATACTGCATTTCTAGACTTATTGAGATCTGAGAGTATTATTTTGATTTTTAAAGCCTCTTAAAAAAAAAATCTGTTTTCCTCTATTCTCATTAGGTTTTGCTGGATTCTACACTTTCTTAATTGAATTCTAAGGCACAACAGGTATACTGATTTATTTCTTTGAGCCTTTAGGAATAGAAGTAGAAGTAAAACTCGGCAGAAATCATGTGATGCCCAAAGTTTTTTATTTGTTTTTTTTTGTTGTTGTTGTTGTTTTTTTTAATACTGTGACCCTTTTCACTTGAGCACTTAGCCAGAATTTTAAGTTTTTGCTCAATCTAGGAGAAGAATTTGTTACAAAAGTCAGAGGTTGAATTACATTCTGGTTTTAGTTAGAGTCCTGCTTCCTTGAATGCAGCAGTACGATCAGCAAGAAATGATATTAGTTACAAGGTTCTGGGGCGAGCAGACATCCCTGGCATCTCTTTTGAGGCTTTTTGAGTCCTTACTTTCAGTGCTTTTTTAGACTGGATTTTATTTGTCCATCCTTTGGTTCTACTGTGAAGACACCAAATCATAACTAGTGGAAATCTTTTGGCCTGTCCACCTACATGTTTTGTCTTGTTTGTATTTGCTGGTGATATTCTCTGTTTTGGGAATTAAGGCTTCTAAGTGCTGCAGAGAAAACGAAATTTACTTAAGCCGATGAAAAGAAGATATATTTCTCCCATTATTTAGTCTTTTCTTCCTCCTTAGTTTTATGAAGTCCCAAGTGATGTCCATGCCAAATGTGCTTTGAAATGATACAGGTAGTATTCAGAGTATAAATGCTGTGTCCCACAAGCCACAATTTACATCAGGGCAACAGATGACATGCTGCTCCCCTGCCACCTAACCAGATGTTCTCTCCACCTCAGTGTTCTGAACTGTTGGTGGAGCAGCTGATCATAGCTCAGTATGCTACCCTTTTTTCATTTTTTTTCTTGAAGTAGGTTATAAACTACTACGGTTCAGAAGCTGCTTTTAGCTCTGCTGTTAGTGCAGCAGAAATAGGGCAGCTGTCAGATGCCAAAGCATGTGTTTTAATTCTGGTTTAGATGGCCTGTCCTCTAGCTTGCCCCTCCAGAGTGGTGTGGGTCACTGAAGCTTCTCTTCCCTGTCCTGTGGTCCAGCCTTATGCATGTAGCTCGGATGCTCACTTGCATCTAAAATGGCACAGTACACCTATGTTTGGATGCTGAGACAATGGCCTTTTCGGCCACCTGGTGTTTAAATCCTGCATAAACTTCATGCTGTATTTTACGGGGAAAAAAAGTCCACTGATGTCAATAGATAGTATTTAGGATCAGTTCAGGATCTGACTCCGTAAAGGCATGTTGATCTTCTAAGATCTTCAGCAGCCTCTGTTAAGGTCAGTATTTAATTTTTCCTTAAACAGCTGTTCTTTATCTGAAAATGTTTTCCTTTCTTCTGATTGCTGACTTTCCCAATCTTTAGCTGCCGCTTGTGTAATATCATTATTAGGTGGAATGAATTGGGAAATGTGTTTTGGTTAGTAGGAGTACCTGTCTGGGCTCACATTTCTCCTACCATAGATGTCCAGAGAAATGTTGTGGGCTTAAGTAGCCTACGCTTCAGTGTTGAGCTCTTCTAAAAATCTGTGGAAGTGAAAAACTTGTTGCCTTATGTGGGAGCATCGCCATGGTTTGTAACAGTCAGTTGTCAGGAAGAAATGGATATGCTGCTACTTTATCACACTTGCATGTTTAGCATTTTAAATTTATATAATTTGATGCATTATGGATTACTGCAGTATTAAAGATTATGGTTCCTTGCCTAATGCACTTAAGGAAAGTTGGCACATCATCGGGAGTTACAAAATGCAGATAATGTGGTATATGTGTTTTTACTGTCCATCTTGGGGTTGCTCTGTTCAGGTGTCTTTTACAGAGTGCAAAGAGGGTATACTTGACTGCAAAATGTTGCTTATTAGTTAATATACATAAAGGAGACAAGGTAGGGTTTAAAAACTGCTAGTATACTCAGTGCCCAATAAGACACCTGAAGAGTCCCTGCTGGCCAGGTAGGCATTGGTCAGGTGGGAGAAAGGAGGCTGCCACTACTTGTAACAGACCCTTGATGGTGCTGGGTTATCCTCTTCAGACTCCATATGATTTTCTTTTTCAGTTTTGCACCTTGCTGTGTTCTTCCTTTTGAATCTTTGAGGCTATTAACAAACCTGTCTTTCTCTAACTTTACTTTTCTTACCTTGTGTAACTCTAATGTAATGACTTCTTCGCAGCTTTCTCTCAACCAAGCAATTTCCTTAGAAGTTTAAGCTATACAGGTTTTGGGACACTGTTGATCCCATGGGAGGGGAGAGGGAAGGGTGGCAGTGGAAAATTACTGAAGAATTAAAGTATTGTATACAGAAGAGTTGACTTCCCAGAGTGTAGGTATAGTTTCTGAAGTGTTCTGTTCTGCAGCTTCTGAGGATTTAGTCAGGTACAGGTGACATTCTTCCAGGTGCATTTATGCAGTCGTAATGACATCCACTGTCAGGTCATGTTTGTCACAAACGTATTCATTGGGGAGATACCTTAGCCATAATTTCAGCTAGATTAGAGGCAATGCAGTGATAGTTGCCAACGAGCTAGATTCTCAGTCATTTGATCTTTTTTTTGGTATATTGCTGATTCTGGGGCAATTATAGTAGGAACAGGGATATAAGTTGTGTTTCATAATGCAAAACCTTTAGCTATGCTGATTTTAATTCGTTTCCTGCCAGTCTTCCTTCGCTAAATTAATTTTTGAAAGCTCTGTATTTAGAGATCCCCATAATATGCATCGGAATTGGATTTGGCTGGCAAAGATTGTTTTTTAATGACTGTTTTAAGAAAACACTGCTTGTTATGTAATATGAGGCTTATTTTTTTTTCCTCCACAGCTCATAAATGTAATTATTTTGATTACAGATTGACTTTAAAGAATGGGCCTGCATATGTCCTTAGCAGTGTGCTTCTAGCAGACCAGACTTTGAGGGTGACTGTAAAAGCACGAAAGTATTTTATAAAACTTAATCCTTAAAGATTAAGACCTTCCATGTCTGAAAATGTTTGTTTGTATTTTCTCCTTCTCTTCTTTTTAGTAATAATTGTGAATGTTAACAAGCTAATATTCAAGTATGGGGACATAGCAGTTAATAAATTGCCTTACTTAAGGGAATGAGTACTCGAAGCATTAACAGAAGGGATGATGTATTGGAACTTACTGTGATATAATCGGAAAGATTAAAATAATAGTGGAAAAAAGTTCCAGCCGTGAGCATATGATTTATAGTATATACAGTCTAGACCTGCTATAGAATTGCTGTAGTTTTTGAATTAAACTTTCATCTAAGCTTAATTGTTTTACTGCACTGTACTTAGGTTGATATAACAGACTGGGAGGCTTTCAATCCACAGATGTTCTGAAACTCAGAGCTTCCTGTAAGAATGTGTAACTTTCTCTGAAGTGTCCAGTTTCCCATATTAACCTCCAACCTGGCAATCAGAGCTTTGTGTGTACATTCTAAAGTGTAGCTGCAGAAAGTAATATAGTAACAAAGCAATACATAGATACTTGAAGAAAAGGCACACTGAAGAATCGCAGACAATTGTTCTAAATTTTGTCAGGTGGCATATTTTGAAATACAGAGGTCACCACTTGTACCCAATTAAATTCAATCATATCTTGAATAGACACAGTCACTCTTGCTTGAAGTTGATTATGGTATTTCAATAAAGATCTAAAATTAGGCAAGATTCAACACATTGCAGAGAATCATTCCTCATCAGTCTAAATACAATAATGATCTTCCATTTAGTAATCCACACAGAAATGGACAACTTTCACAGAATCCTATGTGATTACTGCAGCAGGTGATATGAGCAGTATCTGTTGTGAATAGAAGATTGTACTGGGGGGTGAAGAATGTATACATTTGAGATGAGGGAGAGGTTTTAAGGAAAATCTGCAAATGAAGTGGGGAATGTTCACTTTCTTCAGGGTTTCAGCCAAAGAAGTTCTGTGTTGGAGGAAAATTAGGCATGGTACCACTCATGGCAGGGAAAGAAGATGGGGTCATAAAAACAACTGTCATTTTTTTCTGATTCTAGTGTGGGTATGTGTTGTATAATGTACGAATCCACTTGAAATCCATTTTTGGAAAGCTCACTGAAGAGGGAGAAAGAAAATTTGTAACGGGACAAAACAATTAACCATATCTACAAAGCAGAAAACAACTATCAAAACATTGTATGCTTTTCCAAAAGTCAGTAGTGTATTTATGGCCAACAGATCAGAAGTGATATGTGAATAGTAATATTGATCTGTTATGTTACTTTCAGTTTTGAAAGGATGCCATGTTATCTTGAGGAATGCCATTTCATGGACTAGCATAAAGACTAAATTCCTGTCTCTAGAAGTTGATTCTAACTGAAGATGGAGGTCAATGCATCCCAACAGAGCTGGCCAGTCTGCTGCTTCAGGTGGTACCTGTCTCTGTCCTACCAAATTGATTCCTAGCTGTAGCCACTGGCTGAGATTTCAGTTTTGGATGGGACTATGTTGGTGATTCTATGCTAAAATTTAGGGAAGATTTTTATGGACTCACGCAGCTGATATGGATGTTCTCTTTAGGGTTATTTAAATGCCAAAATTACTTTGATTTTGGAACTAACGTGTTATTGAGATAAATTTTATTAGAGTTCATACTTGGAAAATTATTGGTGAAATTGTAATGAAGATACAGAAACAGATTCTGTAGTGATAGCATTATAGTAGTAATGGGTGGACTGGAAGTACCTTTTGCTGATTTTTCTTCTAGGTTCTGTTCTGGCTCATACAGTTACAGGACAAGTCTGAAGAACTTAAATAGTGTATCATGTCAAATATGTCTTAGTGAATAAAGAAAATCTTGTATGAAAAGCTTTATCCCTGGGAACAGAGCATATTTTTCTAAACCAGGTTTGGAAGAACAGTCCAACTTTTTTTAAAAAAGCATATTACACTAAATATGCTTGGCTATTTTTTCTATGCATTTGTTTGGGGCAGATCCTTGGAAAAAGGTAGCTTTATAGACTTCTCCATAATTTGCCATGAGAATTGCAATCAAACATCTGATTGTCCTGGTTCCTCACTGTATCTCTTCTTTGATAAAGAGGCTAACTCTTTACCCATATTTTTATGTATCTTTATTATAATTCCTTGTAATCTCGTAAAAATTGGTATAAAGTTATTTAGAAACAAATTCATAGCCATAAAGATGATCATTATTAGTTTGGATAGAAAAGTTTTTGACACAAAAGTTTGTTCTAAGTTATTCTACTCAGATTAACTTAATGAGTTTAGTTGGGAGTGACGGAAGTAAGTGTACAAGTGTTGTGGTTTAACCCCAGCTGGTAACTAAGCACCATGCAGCTGCTTGCTCACTTGCCCCCATGGTGGGATGGGAGAAAGAATCAGAAGAGTAAAAGTGAGAAAACTCATGGTGGGATGGGAGAAAGAATGAGAAGAGTAAAAGTGAGAAAACTCATGGGTTGACATAAAGACAGTTTAATAGGGAAGGCAAACGCTGTGTACTAAAGCAAAGCAAAACAAAGAATTCATTCATTGCGGCTGTGTACTCAAGCAAAGCAAAACAAAGAATTCATTCATTGCTTCCCATTGGCAGGCAGGTGTTCGGCCATGTCCAGGAAAGAGCTTTATATCACAGAATCATCAAGGTTGGAAGAGACTTCTAAGATCATAAAGTCCAACTGTCAATGCAACTAAAACAGGTCCCGAAGTGCCACATCCACACTTTTTTTGCATATCTCCAGTGATGGTGACTCCTCCACCTCCCTGGGCAACCTGTTCCAATGCTTGATCGCTCTCTCCATGAAGAAACTTTTCCTAATACCTAATCTAAACCTCCCCTGGCACAACTTGAGGCCATTTCCTCTTGTCCTATCGCTAGTTACTTGGGAGAAGAGACCAACACCCTCGTTGCCACAACCCCCTTTCAGGTAGTTGTGGAGTCTCTTCTCCAGACTGAACAACCCCAGTTCCCTCAGCTGCTCCTCATAAGACTTGTGCTCCAGACCCCTCATCAGTTCTGTTGCCCTTCCCTGGACATGCTCCAGCACCTCAGCATCCTTCTTGTAGTGAGGGGCCCAAAACTGAACATGGTATATGCTGAGGTCAGTTGGGGTCAGCTGTCCCAGCTGTGTCCCCTCCCAACTTCTTGTGCACCCTCAGTCTACTCACTGGTGGGATGGTGTGAGAAGGAGAAAAAGCCTTGATGCTGTGTAAGCACTGCTCATCAGTAACTAAAACATCCCCGTGTTATCAACACAAATCCAAAACACAGCCCCATACTAGCTACTGTGAAGAAAATTAACTGTATCCCAGCCAAACCCAGCAGAATAAGTAATTTTCTGCAGACCTTACTCCTCTTGATTTCTTCAATCTAATTATTGTGCAGTAAATCCTGTCAAATGCAGCTATAAGGATAGACAAACACGAGAATGAAAAAGCACATCTGTATAATAAGTCACTGCTATGTGCTCTAGTAATTTATTTCTGTAGAAGACATCTCAGTCTGTTTGAACAAAGAGCTGAGAATGAAGTTCTCTGGCGAATTACTAAGTAAAAGTGTGGGGGTTTTGCATATGTGTTTAGTCATTGCACTATGGCTATTTAAGTGAGCGTATATATCAAAGGGCTTCACAATGAAAAGGAGAGTGTTCTTTGCTCTCTTTATTCTTATTCTGTCTTTATTCTCTTTAAGACATGTAAAGAAAGTAATGACTGTTGTAATTTTCCCAATTAAATAAACACATTAGATCACATCTTGGCTGGAAGGATTTATGCAAACACCATAGAATTTGTCACTTCATGATGTGGAGTGAAGCCATATTCCTTTCACCCTATCAAAATGAGCATCCAGTCCAGCTACGCCCTAGGGCTTATATTTGTAACCCACAAAAGCTTCGGCAACTGGTGGTATGTGCTGTTTTCCTTAGTGCTTTACAGTGATCAGCTTTTTTCCCCTTGCTGTTTAGTAACATTTTATTAACACTGTAGCACACCTTGATTAGGGCATGAGATTTTTAGAACAGCATTTAGCACAGGCTTGTTATTCTTAGTATACTTAAGTTTTCTGCAACAGTTTTCTAATAGAGTAAGTAAAAGAAATTGGTGTCTTTTCAGGACAGAATCCATTCATTATTAAACCACAACTGGTAGTAAAATTATCCCTATGAGCACTATTCAATTGAGATATTAGTTTTGGTCAGTGTTACATTTCCATCCCCTGACCTTTTACAAGCGGGTGGAGGCAGTGCTAAATTCCCCCTTGCCTTCTTTCCCCTCCCTTCTCCCCTTCTCCCACATTGGGGGGGGTGGGGGGGGGGGAAACACATTTAAGTTTGTTTCATTTATTATACCACATAGGTCAGAATGGTAAATAGTTAGAATAAATAATAACAAATAGAATAGTTCACACAAATGAAATTTTTACATATACTCCATTCCTTCATGTGCCAAGGTTGTGTAAAAGAATGACCTTTTGAGGTTCTAAAAATAGTCACAGCTATAAGCCAAAACCATTTCTTATTCTGAATTCTGTAATTTAGAATTGATGGGTTTCTTTTCTTAATTTATTTAATTTGAAATGGATTAAGCTTAGACATTCAGAAACAAGTACCTAAGTTAGTGTTTACGTTAAGGAAATAAATAGCATAAGTTTTCAAATTGCTAGGCATACAGTTGGTCCTATGAACAACAAGTATAAGTGAAATTCCTTTTTTGTTGTTGAAATTTAGCTCTTGGCATTAGATTCCCTAGATACTTTCTATGTTCAAAGAATTGGTGAATCTGAGTAATCAAGAAGTCAGCCAAACACTGGAGAAAAACAAAACAATCCCAAAAGATTTCCACTGCTTTTTCTCCCCATCTTCTGGTTTGAGTGTTTAGTGTTTATTACTACAGATTTTTAGGCTTTTTTTACCACCCTGTAATCTGAAATTCTGGGGTTTTTTTTCCTTCAAAATGGAAATCAATATTTAAATCAAAGCCCTAAGTAGTAGTTGGAGGCTTATATCCATTCTGGGGTTGATGTTTAAACCCCAAAGATTATTTATGAAGTGAATTATTTTTGGAGAAGAAGAGTCATCTACAAAACAGTAAAATTTACATTATCAATGTTTTTAAGCTTCCTTTGCCCCCATCTTCTTGGATAAGGGCATTGGAAAAGATGAAAATCTACTTTGGCTATGTTATAAGATGTTCCGAGGTAATTATTTTGTCATTGGGTTAAGTGGGGAGGAAACAAAGTCTATCAGGAAATGGATAAATGGAAAGAACTTTAAGCTGTATGTTCTTTCTAATGCTTATCCAACATCAGTTAACAAAGCTAGTGACTTACAGAAAGTAGTGTGAAATAGCATTGTTATAAGCTGATTAATTGTGTATGGGAAAGAATGAATGTTCTGTAGGCTGCATCTACAGTTGCTCTCAGGGGAGCACCATCATCATCCAAATTTGGCAGAACAAAAAAGAGATTTGGTTGGAAAGAATCTTCAAGTCCAATCATATACTGGGCCATATCAAAAGAATGTGGCCAGCAGACTGAAAGAAGTGATTCCCCCCACCTACTCCACTCTGGTGAGACCCCAGCTGGAGTAATGCATCCATTTCTGGGGTCCCCAGCACAAGACAGATATGACCTGTCAGAGTGGGTCCAGAGGAAGGCCACAACAATGATCAGAGGGATGGAACACCTATCCTGTGAAGAAAAGCTAAGAGAGTTAGGGTTGTTTATCCTGGAGAAGAGAAGGCTCTAGGGAGACCTTATTGTGGCCTCTCAATGCTTAAAGGGGGCTTATAAGCAAGAAAGGTAGAGACTTTTTACCAAGGCCTGTGGTGACAGGACAAGGGGCAATGGTTTTAAACTGAAAGAGGATAGATCTAGATTGGGCATAAAGGAGAAGCTTTTTGCAGTGACTCTGGTGAGACAGCAGCACAGGTTGCCTTGAAGTTTGCAGATGCCTCATCACTGGATGTGTTCAAGGTCGAGTGGCATGGGGCTTTGAGCAACCTGATCTAGTGAAAGATGTTCCTTCCTGAGGCAAGGGAGTAGAAGGGACCTTTTAAGGTCATCTAGTCCAACCCAAACAATTTTGTGATTCTGTGATAAATATACAAGTTCTAGTGCACTAATCAGAGATCTTTCAGCAATATAAGTTGATTTTAATACTATCAAAAGGTATTGATGCCTTGTCTTGAGAGTTTCCACTTCTGTCTTGACTTGAAAATGGAAATAGAGCACTTAAAGATTCTGGGGTGTGGAGGAGTGTTTTGTTTTTAAACAGTTTTCCAAATAAGCTGTAGACAGTAATGTATGTTTTCTTTTAATTTATGTCTAATATAAGGACACTGATTATTCTAACTGAATATTTTCAAGATACTCTCTGAGGTTTCCATTGTCACAATTTAATTTCAGTGGATTAGTGGGAGTACAACTGAGTATGTTTTGGCACAGTCTCTTTCCCACATGTTTTTGATGGAACTTACAAATTTTGTGGCTATAGAAAGATAGTGGGTATGTTAAAACATATGTTCGGTTTGCAAAAGGTTTCAAATTAGGTGCTTAATTCTTTAAAAATAGTCATAGATAAAACAAAGCATAGCTGTGAATCAATACAGAAATTACATTTTAGCTTTTTTTTGCCAGAGACAATTCAAATAATAATCTTGCTACATATTATATGCTAAACAGTTACTTTAACAATCTATTATAAATGTGCTTATTGTTCTTGTATTAATCTTCATAAAGTGCAAATTATATAGCCGAAACGATAGTATCTACTAAGAAACTGAGAGGAAAAAACAAGTGTCTTCAAAAATAAACCTGTTTTTCAGTTCTCTTACACGAAAAAGTATTTATGAAACATACAGAAAGCATTACATTTGCAAGTTCTTAATTCTAATGGCACAGCATAAGATGAGCTAATATCTTTAATTACATTGCTGAAGAATATAACTTCAAAAATTGCAGCAAATTGAGAAATACTGCACTGTGCTTAAGAATTAATTCCCATTTAATATGAACCTTAATAGGGTTCATATTAAATCGGATCTGTGCTGTTTTGTGCAAATGCAACAGCTTTGCATTTTGTGCTTGCTGAAAGATAATAGGGACTGATGCATGTGTAAATCGGTTTTGCCAGATGGCTGCTTACCTCTGCAGTCATTTCCTGAATCTCGTGCTAGGGATGATATAAGACAATCTTCAGGGTCCCTGAGCCTTCTACTGGAAATCTCCTTTTTCTCTGAAGTTAACAATTCATAGTACAAACTTTTCTGCCCTTCATACTGAAGTTTGTCGCGTAACTGAGCAGTCTTGTCCCATGGTGCTGAGAAGAACATTTTGGACTGTGTCCAGAGCAATTGTTGATGCTGAGGATAAAATCTGGAAGTGTGAGAGGATGTAATCTAAGCTTTGTATTAGCTAATATGAGTATAAAGAGCGAACTGTCCTCACCCCCTGCTTTCCCAGGGGAGGAAATCAGTAAATTACCATTCAGGACACGGCGTTAGTATGTCAGAAGCATCCTGTAATGTCTGTACTGGATGTTGACTAATTAATTAACACTTCTACCTGTTTTAAAATTTTGTTCTCCTTTTACAGATTTGGTATTGCTACTGACTGTCTAGTTGGGAGGAAGGGAAGATAGACTTTTGGTCAATAAAATACAGACAGGCAACTGAGACTTCAGGGGTCCAGTATACCAGTCTCCGAGAGACTAAAGTAAAAGGATATTTGGGTAATATCTTCTAAGTAGAAGTCTTAGGATGGTAAAATGCAAGTGTCACCCCCTTTTCAGGCTTCTGTACATGATAATACATATTCCTTATGATGTTGGCTTTGCTGTGTTAACATAAAAAGTAGCCGACACAGTTCGTTGCTTGAGGATTACTGTTTCGGTTTTTGGATTTTCAAGGTAATGACCTATTAAAAAAAAAAGTAATAGGTGATGGTATATGGATACTGAATGATAGATTGATAAAGTTTTGTTAGTGTGTTCCTGGTATATATGAATTTGAGTCTTTCAGTTACCATGATAGCAACTACGGTTCACTGTCATCCGCATGCAGCAAAGACTTCTCAATCATCAGTACACCTAACTTTTGGAAAACCAGATATTAGATATGTTCGTATTAAGGCTGGAATTTTCTCAAGTGCAGAGGTCTGGTCTTCTTGCTTCACTTCTTTAATGCTTTTACTTGGGAGTTTTCAAAATGCTCTTATTTATGAAGAACTTTACTTCTTTACTCCTTAAATTCCTGTTGCTGTTCATTAGCATTAGAAAAACCAAAATGGCCACCAGAATTCACGTGAAAACAGTCTGCATTTTCATCTAGAAGATACAGGCGTAATACTAATGTTTGAAATATTTTGTGTGTCTGCATTTGCTTTTATGCTGGCATTATTACTCTTTGTGTTTACCACCAGCAAAGAGGAAAGGCTAGTGCTTTGTCAGCTGTAGCTTTGGTTTCTGCATGTTTGAGGGGAGGGAGTGTGCTCAAAATCCTACCTTGACTTGCGTGGAGGTCACAGTAGCATTTCTCATCTGTGGCTAAACTGTGTGGTTGCAGAGGACACACGTGTTTCTGTTTGGTTCTTCAGACAGAAGGCTGGAAGCAGGTGGTCAGGTAGGAAACACAGTGAACCAGACACTTCTTCAGTGTCTCTTTAAAGTCACTTGTGTGAGTCTCAACTTAGGAACCAGTGTTTTAAAATAATAAATGAAATTAAGTTTATAGAAAACACTCTTTCAGGCTTTTAATAAGATGGTTTTGAGAAAGTAGAGCTTAAAAGTGTTAACATTTTGCCAGGTATTTAATATTTTGTCACTGCTAATGAAAGAAATGGAGAGTATAATTTTAGCTTTCTATATAGGGAGTACAAAAAGTTGAGGATAATTGTTTTCTGTTCTTTTACATGTGTATAATAGCATACTATTTCAGGGGACAAAAAACACTTCACAACAATGTAGTTAAATATCTCTTGCAATTTGATTCTTCACCAGTCTGCTTTTTAACTCTGCTGTTTTCTGGGGAAAGTTCAGGATAATGGTCTGTTTAAGGTTGTGAGTCACCTGATATGTAATAGTTTGTTACCTATTTCTGCACTATATTTAGTCTTAATTCAGAAGCAAACCCAGTGCTGAACAGTAAACTACTCTGCAATGCTTGAGATTTCTGTTCAATTATGGAAGTCATGAATTGCATTAAATTGTATGCAAAATCCTGATGGCATATTTTAAAAATGTCATTTAGTTGCAGGTTGCAGAACAACAAATTTTATTTGTTAATTTGCAGGGTTGATTATGTGAATAAACACATATACTATTTGCTAAGAAGTTTATTTTGAGAAAATAAATTTTTATTTTATCAATGTATAATTTACTTGGGTAGAACATGAGTGGTATGAGTGCTAAGGGTATCCAAATCATAGCTGAAACCCATTGTAGGTTGTATCAGTACTTTAAAGGGGTTTTTTAATTTTATTTTTGAGATGTTCTCTATTTTAAAATGTGTTTGTCCTGGAGACTCTGTTAAAACTGCAGGTAATTGTCTTCAGTACTTTTTTTTTTTCCTATTTACTTAAGGAAGCCCTCTGAGCAAAAATCATCAAGAATATTAAATTTCATTACAATAAGTACATATCTGCTTTGCCTCCAAGGCTGTTCTTATATTCATATTTTGCAGGACATAACCTTTACTGAGTAATACTTGAGTTATTGCTTCCATTTTTATGGCAAATAGCCGAGTGCTTTAGTTGATATTACTTGGTTTACTCTTACCAGGTGTAGATAGGACAAGCCTGAAAAATTTAAGTCTAGGACACTGTACTGCTTACTAGATATAATAGTCCATGATTCCTTTGAGAAAATTTGTCTTTTTGTGCAAATGGCATTTCAGTGAAGTCATGTGAATATATTCATAAACATGTTTAATTCCTTGGCAAAATACAATAGAGATGGCTAATGCAGAATTAACTTGCTAAATTAAAATGGTGGATCTTTCCAGAACATTGATCAAATTTCTAAGCACTTGAAAATTGGGAAATTTAGAGAAAACGACTTCCTGATCCATGCATCAGAATCTTGCTTTTTGCTGGGTTGAGCCCAGATCTGATACTCGCCAAAGAAAACTTGCCTTTTTGTATGCAAAGCTGCTTAACTTCCACCTCTCTGAAAGCAGTTATTCTCGGTGCGTGCACATGTCTGTGTGTATGGTAGGTACAGCTTTTCTGATCTGGAATTAGATGGGCAGACGATCAGCGTTCAGTGCTTGGAGTGGAGTTCACACAGCGCATGACTGCTGCTGCTCTTCCCCACATTCACGAGTGGGGAAGGAACCAGCTGCCAAGGACACACAGCAGTGTGACCCTGGGGTCAGTTATAGTGACTTTGGGAGAACCTGCAAGAGGGACAAGTAGTTAGTCTCTTATTATATTTTTTTTTTTTCCTCTCTGGACAAAATGTTAGACTGACTGTCACACATATTCAGTCACCCTAATTTAACTGTTTATTGTATCATCTCTGACAGTAGTACCCAAAGGACCTTACTTTATAGTGCTGCTTTGTGTCAACAAATGAAGTAGAATTTTGAGGGGAAAAAAAACCCTAAACATTTTCTTGGGGATGTGCCTATTTCTAAGAAATCATTTTCCCTGAGTAATTGCTGAATATGAATCAAGTCTCACAAATGCATATTGCTATTATATGCTTTACAGCATAGTGAATGAAATTGCTTTCTCCATGCGTAACGCTGGACTTATGGGAATCAGGATTAATGCTTCCGGGGGGCGGGTATTGTCTGGTATGGCACTCTAAAATTCTGTTTTTAACTAAAATGGAAAATACTCTGCATCTTCAAAACTGCTGTTCTTGTTTACTCTTAAAAAATGAGAAGCTTTAGTTAAATGAAATATTTTTAACTATAATTAAACCAGGAAAACTATTTTGGTTATTTTTTATTTCTTAGTACTTAGTACTTTATATTGATTCATTTTTCATTCTCAGAGTATCAAGTTACAGTTTCATTATTGGATGTCACAAAAGACATGGTCTATTAACCTGTGTTCTGCTTATTAGATTTCTTTAAATACATAAGTATAAATATATAATATCAGTAGCTTTCTAAATGTGGTGGCATAAATAAATCCCCAGTTTCTGTAGCTAAAAATAAAGCTTTCTTCCTGGATTTAGATGTGCCAGGTTGTGTGTTAGCTATTCATTTAACCTTACAAATGCAAGATTCCAGTGTTTCTCCAGCACAGATTTCTAAAGAATGGAGGGAGTCAATTGTCTCTTATTCCTTACTGCTCATGGCAGTGAGGCAAAACCTTGGAGTACCTTGTTTCTTCAGTTTACACCAGGTTTGTGGGAATTCTTACTTCACTAGTCACTTAACATCCTAGAATATGAAAAGATAAACTCTTGACTTCCTTAAAAACATGACTGGCTTACCCACATCTGGTTTGCATCTACCTTCCCCTGCCTATTTTCTACTTTCTTGGAAAGCTGTGATACAGTTTACCCTAATCTCAAGTCTTTTGGAAACATCACTCTTCTGAGTATCAGCTGCATGATGGCAACTATTGTAGTTGGGAAAGCTGCTGAAGTAGTTCATCGGAAGTTCAGCTCCTACTGGGAAGACTGGTATCAGTGACTATTACTAGCTTTAAGCACCATTTTTGTCATAAACAAAAGTGAAGAAAAAGCCATGACCTTTTGTGTTGCTGTGCAGAGGGATCTGTACTTCCCAGTGGAAATCGCTGTCTGGCTTAGTGATGCCAATCACTGTGTCTCTGAAGGTTTCACAGACATTGATCTGAACAAGTGCTGTGTTTTGCTGCCACCACTGCTCTTCTCACAGCTGGTAGACTTAATGTTGGGATTACTTAAGTACCTGACCAAAAAACAGGCTGAGAAGGACTGTTAACGGGTCACATCTGCTTTGTGTGACACTTGTCACCTCGCTGTGACAAGATAGATTAGGAATGGCATGTCTTCCTGTAGGTCTTTTGCCTTAAGTCCATGAGGGCTGGTTGATGTTTTTCATTGTCTTTTCAGGTGGCAAAACATTCCCCAGGGCCACATTATTTGCTGTGAGAATACAGGAAACTTCACTATAAGAGTTTCTCACAATCATAAGGACATACTAAAATCCCATCCTAATTTCTGATCCAGTGTTTCAGACTTTCGTAATAAGGATTGCATCCCCTTCTGGCCGCAGGGTAGACTGTGTACTTCAGACCAGTTTTATCTTTAATCGCTTGCTGTGTTCTGGTGCAGACCTCTTCTTATAGATTTGTCTTCTAGCAGAGATGCAAATGGGTTAATGTTTGGCAAATCAAGTAGTCTAGCACTGCCCCAGAAGGATGTTGTCATTGCACCTCCTGAGGTTAAGATTTGGTATGCTTTCAAATGCCTGCCTTTTAGTACTCAGCTTTGCTTGTCTTTTCTGATTTCAGATGTGCAGCATTCTTATTTCATATTCATTTATGTCGTGGTTTAGCCTCAGGTGGCAAATAAGCACCACGCAGCCGCTTGCTCATTCCCCCACGGTGGGATGGAGGAGAGAATCAGAAGAGTAAAAGTGAGGGAATTCATGGTTCGAGGTAAAGACAGTTTAATAGGTAAAGCAAAAGCTGTGCACACAAGCAAAGCAAAACAAGGAATTCCTTCACCACTCCCCATGGGCAGGCAGGTGTTCAGTCATCTCCAGGGAAGCAGGGCTCCATCACTCGTAATGGTTTCTTGGGAAGACAGACGCCATCACTCCGAACGTCCCTTCACCCCTTCCTCCTTCTTCATCCCAGCTTTAGATACTGAGCATGACGTTAAATGGTAGGGAATATCTCTTTGGCCAGCCTGGGTCAGCTGTCCTGGCTGTGTCCCCTCCCAGCTTCCCATGCACCCCCAGCCTTCTCGCTGGCAGGCCAGCATGAGAAGTTGGACTGTCCTTGACTACTTAGCAACAACCCAAAACATCAGCATGTTATCAGCATTTTTGCATCCCAAATCCAAAACATAGCCTCACACTAGCTTCTGTGAAGAAAATTAACTCTACCCTGGCTGAAACCAGGACAATTTATTTGCTTATAGTTCAGATTCTTTCATGTGTCTTTAATGTAGATCTTTCCTCCTTGACTGATGTCGGAGTACTCTCTACTTGTACATGAACCAGAGCAAGCAAATAATTTAAAAATTTTTATTGTGTAACAATTATGGTTTGTCAAAACCTTTCGTGCTCTTGCAGTGACCTGTGTGCATTCTTCTTCAGTAGTGGGTTCTCTTTGTTCTACGGTTGTGTCACAAGAGCTTGCAATGTCAAACAAGATTTCCGAAGTGAGGACTTTGTGTAAGCTGGAAGGAGAGTTGGCCTTGAAGGTTTTAGACTAAGCTATCCAACTGGTGATTGAAACTTTTAAAAAAATGTTTTGAGTGTCATACTAGGCCTTAAAGGAAAGATAAAACTCAGAGAGATGTAATGCACCATTACTTGTGTTATTTAATGCTTTTTTTATTTGAAATGTCATTTAAAAGATAAAGCTGCTTTGCAGACCAAAGATCAAAGGTTACAAGTCTTGTCAGTGCCAAACAACATCTTTTCTCTATCTCAGTGTATAAATTGTTTACTTTCAGTGTTATGAATTCTATACAGGTAGCAAAGCAAACATAATCTAATCAAGTGAAACAGAAAGGTCACGGTATGGATCCATTTCTCTAAAACAAACAGAACCTCACAATGCAGAGAACAGAGGTAAAGTGATAAGCAATTGATTGTAAGCAGTAAGTGGGGAAGGATAAGACAGTGGGGTAGTAATTAAGATATTTGATTAATCTCAGGACAAAAGCTCAGGGAGCTAGATCTAAAGCTAGTATTTATTTTAAATTCAGAGGCCTCAAGAGGAAAAAAAAAAGTGGCTTGTGTCATTGATATGGCTGAAAGAGATATAGATAAATCTTTGTTAATGATCCCAGTTTCCTATTAAGGAAGTCTTGAGCCAGTGGCAGTGGGCGACTTGGAGAATTGGGAACTATCCCCATTAGCTTGTGCAAGAAAGTACACTTATAATCCCTTTTTCCAAGCTTTGTGTGACTAAGATCTACTGCTATTGAAGGTGTTAATTTCTAGCCTCGTCCATGTACAAGATTGTGATGGACAAGAAGTAGAGACCTTACAACTTTACACATCTAACATGTAAATTTGCTCTTGGCCCCCAGATCTTCATAGTGAACAGCTTGAACTTCTTGACCAAAGGGATCATGACCACACTGATAGTCTTCTGAGTTGGTTGCTTATGGTGGGGATGTTAAAAAAACCAATTTCATCATATTAATTTATTTTAGTAATATCCAAAATACTGTGACACTATGAAGAATAGTTCAAGAATACTTAACTGCAAGAATGTTGCAGCCATTCTTAAAACTTTTACCAGCTAAATTCTCCTGCAGCTGGAAGTTAGAGTGTATAGAGGACTGTCCTCAGGATTTTTGTCAGTTGTTGTCTTGTTTATTTTAAAGTGAAGTTAAAAATTCAGTGCATGTTAAACTGAAAGCTTTAGTCTCCTGTAACTTCTCACCTATTGATATCTGTGCCACTACTATTAATAAGTATTACTTGTTTTCAGAATAAGGTTTTTCCTTAAAGATTATTTTGTGTCTAAATATTAACTTTGAAATGTGAGTAAGCTTAGTATTGCTGAAATAGAACCACTTGTTTCTTTTCTGGCTGTATGGGACACAGCCATGCAATGCATTCTCCAAAATCCTAAGTCTAGAAAAAGTAAGCACTCTACATCAGTGCCTCAATGTAACCAACAAAGTGGTTGTTACTGTGGGGAAAAAAGTTAATTCACTGCTTCTCTGTTTCTTCCTGGGATTGATACAGGGGAAGTGACATGTTGCTGTTGACCCCTTCCACTCACAGGTTATTGTATGCCCCAGGTGGACAGATCTCTCTTGTGTGTGTTGCCTGCACAGTTCATTTTGGAGGCATCTTTGCTCACCACACGAAAGCTCTTTTGGTCTGTTAATGATTGTAGCACATTCTGTTGACTGATAGAGATGTGTATGTTCCTGTAGAATGGCGTTCGATATGAGTGCAGGTATCGAGAGCAGTCTAGCAGTGTGAGTCAGGATTGTCCCTTGGCTAAAAAGCGGGCACGCACCTGCTGCACTGCTTTGACTTCTCTGTCCCTTATGGCTAGAGATGGTTGGGGTCTTGGCAATGATATTGTCTAGAGGACAGCAAGGAGTCACTTCTCCATGTAAACGAAGGAGGTTGAAATACAGAGAGTTTATTCTTTTTGTTGTTTTCCAAATAGGATAAGACTGTGTACCCTTTTGTACCACTCTGATCAAACAAGGTGCATCTAAATAACAGGCAAACTGGTATATGCTGGTTAACAGTGGGGAGGGAAAAGAACATCTTTATCAAATCTGGTGGTTTAGTTTATAAAATAACTTGAGCAGATTCACTGAAAGTTAGCACTATTACTGAGTGCCAGTTTCTTTGTTTAGCAATCCGTTGGTGGAATTTAAGCCAGCTAGCTGTTGAAATGTTTGGGGATAATTCTAGAAGTAATATTTTAGCAATTCAGTGCTACTGTGTGTTAAGTTAATTAAACACAAAGAATTGAAAACAGGTAAATCATCATAAAAGTCTATATTCTTACAAGGTCAGCAGTTCCACTCGTTTTCTATAATACATTATAATAAATGTAGTTCCTGAATGTCAACATTAATATGGTTCAAGAATTGCAGCTTCAAACTGTTTTAAGTACAGCCAATGCTATTTTTTTTGTCCGTAGTGACAAAATTAACTAGTTTAAATGCATTACTTTCTTGCATCTAAATATTTCATGTTCATCACGGATTGGAATTTAGAATTCTTACGGTGAATCATGATTTTTCTTTTTTATTAGTCCAGAAAGAAAAAAAAGTAAATAATAAGTTTGACTTGTAAGCATATTCATAGGTTTTCTGCTGACCTAGTATAGGAAAGCTGTTAAATTTCTCATCACCTTGTGAAACCAGGTCATCTAATACGCTCATTTCACCAAGAAGTTGGTTTTTAATGTGTGAGCTATTGGCCCCAAGGGGGGAGGGGAAAAAAAGCAAGATCTCTCTGCAAAGACCTTCTTTGTTTTGAATGATGTCTGAGTGAATTCTGAGTTACTTAAATTTCTTACAGTGTAAATCATTCTGTTCCTTAGTGATAATACAGCATATATTTTCCTCCCTTAGATCATGCATGCAATGAAATAACTTTCTCAATTTTATGGTATGCAAAAATGTGAGAGACTGTTAGGACATAATTTAAGATATGGCTTTTGCCTAGAAGAAATTACATTCTTAATGAATGCTATCCTGTTTCTGTATCTGTCTGTAAAATTATGAGGATGTACTTTTCTAGAAATGTTCCTGAGTTATTGCTTCTGCGGTGGATGTATTTCAATTGTGCTATGATTTTGGCCTCTACTGGCATTCTGCAGTTATCTGTTACTTCTGTCAACTTCTATTTCTAATGGTGCTGCTCCCATACACAAATTGACTTGGATGAAATGATGAACCTCTGTACGATTTGTGTGTTTTGCATGTTTCAGAAAAACCTGTTGTTTTGGCTTGTGTTTTGGAGCTGTGTAGTTACCTTTCTAAAAGTAAATATGGTTGCTAATATTTGACATAATTCCTAGAAATCATCCTAAAATGGAATTTTTCCAAGCTTAGAGTAGAATCAGATTTAATATGTTTATTTATATATTTACAATCTTCTCTCCCATGTGCAATCAGATGGTTGGAAAACATCTGCTGCTCCTACTCAGGTTTTTGATCTCATCAATTTGCTAACTAATCTTTTTTTTCAACAAATTCATCTTGTTTGTTCTTAACTGTAGTCACTTTTTCATGTAAAAGTCATTACAATTTATTTTCTTACTGGTTGTCCATCTTTTTCCAAAGATCAATCTTCAGTGCCAACAATGGTGGAAAAAAATACATTTGTTATCTGTTTTGGGACTTCTGTGTATGTTTTACAAATGTACAAATCCTCTTCACCATCTTAAGAAGTTTAAGGTTATGAAGTCAAGCAGTCTGTAACGAGGAGAAATCATGTTTAAGCCTGGCTGATGCTTACAGCGATTAATTACTCTTTGTACATGCATTACCTTAATTTTGTGGGGGATAGTATTTTTATTGCAGTACAGCTACTGCTTTGACTTTGCTCACAGTGTTTAGCGTGCAGAAAATGGCTTTCTGCAAATTCGATGCTGGGTCAGAAAAAGATACAGCGAGTAATTGCACGAAGTTGTATTTTTATGTGACCAGCTTACCGGTTCATAGGACTTTTGATACCTTTCTATTCCTTTCCATATCAGAGCATTCTCTCTATAGTCATTCATTGCAAATCATCTCACCTGAGAAATAACAAACATATAAAAGGTTCTGTAGACAAGATCCTGAGGATCTTCCTAATATAGTGTTACCTTGTGAATTGGATGATTTGGAGTGGGGGGAGTGGAACACAGGGATGGAAATAGGCAATACATAGATTCTCATTTCCTAAATTTGGAGCTTTTAATTTGGTAATATTTCTGTCTTTATAGGCACAGGTATATATCTGTGTGCAGTACATGGAAAGAAAGGAGAACTATTGTTATCTTATTGAAGTAAATAGGAATTGGCTGTTCTGTGAGGTCAGGATTTTACCAGCTTTATAGTATTTCCACAGCCTCTTCATCTTCTCATGTAATACCACAAACTCCATATTTAAAGTACACTTCATACGAGGAAGTTTTTTGAAGGAAGGAAGGCGGGTACATTTGTTTTGTCGTAAATGGAGTTTATTCCTTGTGTCATAATTGCCTTATGAGTCTGCTGCCTCCAACATCTGTTAAATAAAGTGAAATCTAGAAAGGGTCTTCTTCATTGCCTTATGCCAACTATGTACACAGGTAAATTGTAACAGTGATACTGACTGATGTGCTTTGTGCTAGGTGTACCCCTTCAGTCTCGCCCACCAGAGGGTGGTGGGTGAGACCCTGCATGCTGCTGTGTAGCTTCCACTCTTCTCTGAACAGGAACTCAGTAGTAAGTGGGGCTGTAGTTTTGCTATGTTGGGAAATTGCTTAGAGAGAAATCATAACATTGGCAAGTGTTAAAGATGTGGGCAAAAATGTTTCACTTCCTCATGTAGTTGGCTGATTGAGATGGATGAGCTCTTTGGAGCCACAGCTTGCAGGGCATGCACCTGAGGCAGCCGGTGCCAAGGGTGGCAGAGAGGTTAGTGGCATGGAGAGTGAACAGAAGAAACAAGATATGGGGGTCTTGGAAGCTACCCGTGTCCTGGGAGAGGAGGTGATGAATAGTAGGAAGACTGTTCCTGAAACCATTTTGTTCTTCAATGTAAAATTTGTTCACAAATGCTTCCGCATGCTTACTTGCATTGGAACCTCTTTTATATTTTTTATTTCATGTCCGTGCTTTCTTTGTGTGCGTGTGTTATACCCCATTCCTGTTGTTCTGAATTTCAAAAAACATCTCAACTTCTGTAAATTGCTTTACTCTTTAAATACGTATATTTGCAACACAGTAGGTGATCTGGTAATCTACTGGTGACATGTGATTTGTAAATAATTGGGAGGGACGACAGCTTTTCAACTTTTTTTCTGCCTAAAAATTGCTGTTAATTCATAAAATCTTGGGGACAAAAATCAGACCTATTATTTTTTTTCCGTTTCTATAAGATCTTTTCCAACAGAGTATAAACATCTTTAGAGAGGCAAAGGAAAACTACAGTGTCAAATATGAGTGTTAAAATGTAAAACGTGTTCAAACACTAACCTGTTTAGATATCTGTATAGATAGTTGGCAGTTTTTCCTAAACCCCTATCTGCAATCTTAAAATTATGTGCAATAAAAGACAAAGATTTAAGTAAGACAAATTCTTTAGGAAAAGGCTAATGAAAAATGGGGAAGAAGTCGTTAAATTGGTAAAATGTCCAGCATGAGTACTGTATATACAAGTGGGGAACATGGTATAAGGCCCTCTAGTTGATCCCAAGGTTTCTAAAGCTTACAAAATACATTCATGTTATTTCAGCTGGGAAGTTTTGAGGTTCCTTCTGTCTAATTTGAGAATGTGGATCGAAGACTATCGCTTTGATGGCTTCCGATTTGATGGTGTTACATCTATGTTGTATCACCATCATGGAATTGGTAAGTAATTTCATTAACTCTAATCTGAGCCAATCCTCTTGCAACTCTGTTGCTGTTGAAATAGTGCTGTAAAAGTTCACTGAATGCTCCAAAAATTGCAGATTTGCTGATATCTTGTTGTGCTGCATTGATCTGAAATGATGAATAAATCTGTTGCATGTAAAATTACATATTGCAAAATCTCTGTTTTTAAAAAAAAAAAAAAGTAACCATGGCCTTTAAAACTTCCTGCCTTCTTAGGCACAGGATTCAGTGGAGACTACAATGAGTATTTTGGCCTACATGTGGATGAAGATGCTTTGTGTTATCTAATGCTGGCCAACCACATGATTAATTTCTTGCATCCAGAATGCATAACCATAGCAGAGGTAAGAACAGGATTTGCCATCCTTGGTGACATTAATATTGATTAGCTTGTGAATTTCCTGTTAATTACCAAGTCACACTTTGGATACTCAAGGAGTGACAGGAGCTGAGAAATACTAATTAGTGGACAGACTTTGCCTTGTGGGGAAAAACAACTGGAACATGCACTTTGGGAATTATCTCTGCATTAATAGGTCATTAATGTGGGGATTTATGTTTTTTTCCTTCATCTCCTTGAACTTGTAATGAGATTTGGTTTTATTAGTTTATTGCCTTTGCATGATTGCCATTTGTCACTAGCGATTCATGGTACTGAAGATTAACAGCCTAGTGCGGTTTTGCATATTTTGAAGTATATTGGCATAATTGACAATTCCCCTTCAAAATAAATGTGATAAATTTATAAATGTTGAATGTTTATGCTAATTTAAATTTAGTATTAAGTTTCTCCCTGTTTTTGAGGGAGTAAATAGACTGTATTACTTGAGCTGATTGAGATCAATTAAACATTTTTGACTGAAAAACAGTATTGTTGGCAGGTGAAATTTTTTTTAATAGTACAAAACACTGGAGCGTTAAAGTTGTATGAGTAGGTACATTTTCTCTTTATCTAGAAAAGAAAATAAACCAAACCTTGAGGATTTTTCTGTTTAAATAATTCTTTTTGTTTAAAAGAAAAAGTTGCATCTATGTGGTATCATTAGGGACTACATAGGTTTCTAATGAAACTTTTTGCATTGCTTACAAGTTCTCTATTTGTCTTCAGAAAACAAAATACTGCTTAATGTCATTTGCTACTTATGGTAAAATTTTATATTATAGACAACCACTACTAAAAGCTTAAGGACAAGCTATCAAAAACAGCATCTGGTGAGCAATTACTGGTAAACTTGAAATGGTCTCATTGAGCTGTAGGCTTATTTGAAGTGAAATTTTTTCATTTTCTACATAGTCTTAGATTATAGAAGCATTTCTACCACTGAAATTCTGAGTTTAGTCTGCTTGTATTACTCTTATTATTAAGAGTTCTTTTTTTAATAAGATGTGTCTTCAGTTTCTGTTGCTTGAGTTGAAAATTGTTTCTGTTTCAATACATCATTTTTCTGCCTGGGGGAGTTGCTACATGAAATACAGAATTGATCAATGTGCTGCATGGTTAAAGGAGAATTTCAGAAGGAGAAACTATTGACATAACTGAAAATTACAAAAGGCAATGAAGAATATCTGCTTGCCTATAATGATGATGGAATGAGTGCCACATGAGAAATGTTTTTGTCTAGACATAATTAATTATAATATATTCCTTAATTATTTAACTGATTTTTTTACAGGTTTTTAAATATTCTGTATATTCACTGTCTTTTAGTAATTTGTAAGTCTTTAGGTATTACTGACTATGTTTATTTTTCATTTTAACCTTGTAAATAAAGCTGAGATTAAAGTTTTGTATAATGAGTAGAAAAAAATGTTAAGTAAAGTTACAACATGCCTGAAGTATTATAAAAACAAACAGGTGAAAAAAAAACCTACTGCTTTGATTTTTTTCTTTTGTATGCAGCTCATTTCAAACTAAGGTCTGAACAAATGCTTAGGCATTGGCTGTTTATGTGTAGTGGAAAATATGCTGAACAAACTAACACTGAATTTTTTCCAGTGTTCAGGTAAAATCTATAGATAAAAATAGATATAAATAGTATTAAATTTGGAATTCTGCTTCCAAGAAATCTGGCTTTCAAAATTGTGACTAAAGTAGATGGGAGCTACTTAAATCTCGAACTCAGACTCTGTCCAGGTAGGCATCACGTCATCACAGAGAAAGGCTTTTGTTTCAAATCATCTTGTCCTGCATAACTTGGAGAGCATTAGTCTGTTTTTATCCTTCCTGACTGATTTAGGAGGCCTATATAGAACTTCTATTCTACAGGAATAGGCCTATTCCTAGAAGTTTGGAAAGTATTTCCGCTTCAGTATTTGGTACTTACAGCATGTGGAATGTGGGAGAAGCTTTTTGTGTGATCTAATGACTGCTGAGTAAAGGGAGCTAATCCCCTCCTTTGATCTCCTGGCTTTGCTGTTCATACCGCCCAGGATGCTGCTGGCCACCTCCGCTGCTGGCGCAGGCTGCTGGCTCATGCTCAGCTTGCCGCTGGCCCAGAGCCCCATGGCCTTCCCGGCAGAGCTGCTCCCCAGCCTGGCAGTCCCCAGCCCGGATGGATGCAGGGGTTAGTCCGTCCCAGGGGCAGGATTTGACAACTGCCCTGGCTGAACTTCCTGAGCTTGCTGTTGGTGGTGGATTCCTCCAGCCTGTCAGGGTCCTTCTGGATGGCAGCCCTGCCTTCTATCCCCCAGGATGCCATCCATGAGCTTCATGGTGATGTGGCTGGTCTCCTCACTCAATGTCAGTATGGGGGCTGTGTGTGTATGTACGCATGTATAACTTCAAGCGCAAATAGCTCTTTCACTAGTCTAATGCAGCAATTGGATTGAAAACTGGATTGAATCCAGAAATCCAGAATGAACTTCCTAATTAAGCCCTGGTTCTAGCTAGAATTTAATTCCATAAATTCTCCTGTGTAGATGCGAGAGGTGTATGTTAATCCATAGCCATTGTGGTGGAATGGCTTCTCACTGACATAAGTTAATAAAATTGAGTACAGGTAGGTATTTTGCAATTATTTGAGATCTGCATTTTCTATGCAGATAAGTTAACTTTACAAAAAGAATGCTATGTGACAGAATTGCCTAATAAAATGGTGAAATAAATATTTTAAGAACTTTGAATTACAAATTTAAGAATGATCAGCCTTTCATCAATATGAAACTGGAAGATTATGCAGCAAGAGCATGTCACTTTCCAGGGCTAGCTGGATCAATAGTTTTGGGTTTGTGCATTTAGGAAAAGAGATGGTATTTTTCTTCCTTACTGTACTTTATATTAATCCTTTTATTTTTCTGCCATTTTTTATGCAAAATATCAATAAACACAATGAAGGTTTAATTTGTCTTCTGTTGACTGCTTTCTGCTTTCTATTGATTACTTGGAACTCAAGAGAGCTAATTATTTCAAATTCTGCATCTAGTGAGGTCTCTTCCCCCTCAAATACATACCCTGTATAAAATACTTTGTAGTAGTATAGAGAAAAGTCATAATGCTTTTCCCTTTAACTTTTGCATTCAAACAGCAAATCTGGGTGTAGTAATCACTCACTGATTTTTTTTTTTTTAATCTTATCCAGATCAGTCTGTGAAGCTGTTTATAGTTTACAAAGTGTTTGTATAGAAGTATTACTGTATGGTAGAAAATCTGAACTAATAATTGCAATGTTATGCAAATTGTGTGTGTTTTTTTTATTTAAGGATGTTTCGGGAATGCCAGCTCTTTGTCGTCCTGTTGCAGAGGGAGGAGGGGGCTTTGATTATCGACTAGCCATGGCTATTCCAGATAAGTGGATACAGGTGAGAACTTCTTAAAAATACGTTCTGCTCTCTGAAGTGGGATGTTTCTCTATCTGTGCATACACAAAAACACTTCTGAAACCTATTGACAAATTTTACTCTCTTCTGTTAACGTCCTATTAAAACAAATTCTGACAGGCTTGAGCACAGGTATTAGTGGCTGAAATGAGAGCTGTCACGTATCATATGGATGAATAAGTTTGGGGCTATTCTTTGCATTCTAGCTGATATTTGTTTTCTTCATACAATACAGAGACTCATTTTGTTTGAAATAACCTGTGCCTTGCAACAGCTGTAGAATGTGTAGTCTATGTTGAAGGTGAACAGGTAGATGATAAGTTAACTGTATGCATATAAATATATTTAAAAAAAAACAAAACAAAAACATGCAATGAACCCTCCTGAAATTGGACATAGTAATTGGTATTGAACATAGAGCTGAAAGTTAACATAAATGAATTATACAAACACCAGCAATTGGTACAGTGGGGTTACAAAAAGAATAGCTAAAATCTGTAAATGCTTTTCAAGATCATTTATTATACTAATAAACACTGACTATGATACGGATTTAAATTACCTTTTCTTTAATACAGAGAATCACAAAAAAAGGAATACAACACTAAATGATCTAAGAAGGCTTCTACTGATGTTTTAGAGAATGTTTTTCAGTTAGATAGAAGGTTGCAGCCAAATCCCTCAGGCTATCATCATGATCTGAAAAGAATAAATGTTTTGTATGAGCATTAATGCTTCAATAAATGTAGCGAATAGCTTAAAATAAAAAGCAAATTAACTTCTTCAACATCTTTCACTTTTGTAACTGGGAGGTGGAGGGCAGATCGAAAAACAGTTTTCCAACCTTCTTTTCATTCAGAAGACAAACTTGCCAACAGGAACTTGAGACTGCTTGCTGTCATTTCTCTCCAGCTTTTAAGTACGTACCTGTTAATAGCAAGTTTTCTAGGCAGCTTCCTAAAAGCAATTGTAGACCCCAAGGATCTCCAGGGTTCCATGAAGTAATTCTGAAGAATCTGTAAAGGTAGGTGAGATAAGCTGATTGTCATAACAGTGGCTGTACTAGCTCGCATTAAAGATTGGTCTAGTACATAATATGATGCTGCATAGGGACCTGAATATTTTCAGGGCCAGAATTTAGAGAGTAGTTAAAAAAAACAAACCAACCTGTTTAGGAGTGCATGGCCAGTTACGATCAGAATGTAAAATTTTACAGCATCGTATTAGGCGTCTTGATGATACTGCCTTTTAATCACCTTTATTTTCACATCTATATATTTATGTATATACATGTAAGTTGTAGTGATCAGTGGAGGTCTATGAAGTTCTATAGAGAAAAGAAAGGACTGACACTGAAATTGGACTAAGTTTAAAAGAGGGAAGAAATAGTTTCATATGAGGCAGAAAACTCCTATTGATGTGATTTAATTTAAATTCCTAAAAACCAGGAGCTAGCATGACAAAAAATGTAAAGCTTGTTTTGTCTTCCAAAGCTTTGGCATTCAGCCTATGGTTTGGAACTGACTGGGAATTCACACATTGGGGAACATGCAAATCCCAGTGCTGAGCGCCTTCTCATGTTATTGTGTACTTAATGGCGATAGCGTAGTGCTATCTTGCAGTGATCCATTCTCTACCAGATAGCCCAGTGCTTCAGCTATAGTTGGAAGCTGCCATATGCGAGCATTACTTGAAATAGAGGACTCCTTTCAATACCACATGTAGGTGAGTGTGCGTGCACACAAATTTTTGCCCAGTTTTTGGTGCAGTGCTGTCTTGCAGCTCCTAGCAATCACATTGCCCACTGTATCGGAGGATTCACATGATAGATGGCAAGTCCAGTTGTCCATGCTTACATGTGGAAGCACAGGAGAAACAAAATGTTCTAGTTATATTTATGTAGCAGAATTCAAAAGAAGGAAGTCTCTTCCGA
>NW_010522415.1:55588-69359 GCF_000687285.1 Phaethon lepturus
AGTTGCTCCAAAATTGGGAATAGTAGAGGTTAAAGTAATAAAGCTTACAATTCATTGGAGGTTTCTGTGCCAGGATAATGAAGGTAGTCCTGTGCTTTTAGTTAAAACAGAATTTTTCAATGATCTTTCTTTATTTCTGCAGATAATTAAGGAGCTGAAAGATGAAGAGTGGAATATGGGCAATATCGTGCATACGTTAACAAATAGACGGTATGAAGAAAAGTACATTGCATATGCAGAGAGCCATGATCAGGTATTGTATGTATTTATATGTAAGCAAGTAAAAGGTGAGGTTTAGAGGTTTAGTGGGTTTTGTTTTTTCAAAGTTGAGGCAAGAGTTGAGAAGGATAGGCAACAATTTCAGGGGTAGGTAGATCTGAACTACTGCTTTTTTGTTTTGTTTTGTTTGGGTTTTCTTGTGTTTTTCAGGGGGAGTTGATCCTCCTTCTTAATAAAGGAATCTTGCTTGAAGTGGGTGGGTGTTATTTTTCAGTTTTGTTTTGTTTGGTTTTTTAAGAGGTGAGGCCTAGCTTCCTTTTTTGGCTGCCTGTCATAGGACATAAGAAAGCATATAAACCATGCTTTTGAAAATCTGGTTTCCATAAAGTAAGCTGGAGCGCTATTTATAAGCATAAACTGTATCACAGTGTAGCAGATTTGTTCATCGGATCAGTGTTTGCAACTGTCATATTCCCTTCAAGAAAATGTTTCCTCTCTGAAAGCATTGCAAACACCAATCCTCTTTACAGATCTAAATGAAATATTCTTTAACAGTTTGATTCAAAACACAGCAACTTTAATGGTTCTGCATAAAGAAAAACTAAAAAGTAATGATGAGTTTGGATAACGCTCATCTTCCATAATCTTTTGTAATAGTTGCTTCTGAACAATCAGAAAACCCATTGTTGCCGAATTTTAAAATTTAAAAAATATAATCCATTTTCTAATGAAAGGTTTAAGTAACCTACCTTTAACTCTTTACGTGGTAGAAGTTGACATTCTATTTGCTATACCTTCCACAATAAAAGTGTACGGAAGTGTACCAAAAAGACCTATATTTTATTTTAAAAATATAATTATGAGTTTATCAGATTCCTTTTGTGTACCTATTTACATTCTCATCTCAGAGTGTTACACGGTGTTCAGTTAAGACATGAGAGAAGAGTCCCAATCCCGATTAAGAACTTCAGGCATTACTTGGAAATGCATATTATTTTGTGATTATTTGCTTTTATAAAAGATGATTCTTCACTGTAAAGCATGACATATAATGCCACTGTTGCTGGTTTTTTATTTCATGATGGATTTTATCGATTGAGTTGTTTTCTGTATCACTGTGTATTTTTGTTTATGAATCTCATACTTGGGAAGAAGATCTGTAAAAATGTAACATTCTGAACATTCTCATTGTAGCTGGCCATATGCTCCTAAACAGCTTGCTTTTTTTTTTTTTTAAAAGAACTATAAATTCTGACCCTGTAAACATTCAGCCCTCAGCACAGGAAAGACATGGACCTGTTGGAATGGGTCCAGAGGAGGGCCACAAAAATGACCAGAGGGATGGAACACCTCTCCTGCAAGGACAGGCTGAGAGAGTTGGGGTTGTTCAGCCTGGAGAAGAGAAGGCTCCAGGAAAACTTTCTTGCAGCCTTTCAGTACTTCAAGGGGGGCTTATAAAAAAGATGGGGACAGGCTTTTTTTAGCAGGGCCTGTTGTGACAGGACAAGGGGTAGTGTTTTTAAACTAAAAGAGGGTAGATTTAGACTAGGTATAAGAAAGAAATGTTTCACAATGAGAGTGCTGAAACCCTGGCACAGGTTGCCCAGAGAGGTGGTAGACGCCCCATCCCTGGAAACATTCAAGGTCAAGTTGGACGGGGCTCTGAGCAGCCTGATCTAGTTGCAGATAGCAGTCAGAATACAGAGCCTTGTGGTTCTAAGTGTACGAAAATAGCAACTCAATGGTACTAGCTGTCAAGAAAGCGGATACAGTACTTGGAGGCGTGAATGGAATGGAGGACAAAGAGCAAAATCATTATGCAACTGTAATCTTTCATGGTTTGTGTGGATGTTGAATGTTGGAGGCAGAGTTGGTCCTTTTATCTCAAAGGATATACAGCATAACTGGAAAAAATGCTGTGAGGGAGTTGGTAAGAATAATAGCAGGTGTGGATTGGTTTTCAGAAGAAGACAACTAAATAGAGTAAGACTTAAGGGTAAAAGATCATTGAAGGGGAAGGATAACAGTTATAAAATCATGGCTGGCATAGAAAACATGAATAGGGAACACTTACCTTCTCTTCTAATCAAAAGGTTAGGGGACATTAAATGACACTAACAAAAGCCACATTCTGAGTCCAGAGAAGAGTTGTTCCTTGCGGTTGTTCGTTGCAGTCTTCAGTCTTGCCATTGTTGCCATTTTTTTTAAAAAAACATTTTTTTACTCAAGGGAATCATCTATGTATGCGGGTATATTGTTAATTGGAAAACTAAAGGATGATGGTGCTTTTCAGCTAGACCTGTTTACAACTCATCTGTCTCTCTGGAATGCAGTGAGGTTTTAGTGCTAGAGTATAAAATGAGAATTGGGATAATTGAAGAAAAATTAGCTATTTACATACAAATGCTCCAAAATGTTTTCAACTGCCTGCATGCTGATACATTAGAATAATCCTTGTTACATGGCATTTGTGTGGTCTTTCTCAAGTAACAGTAAACACTAGCAAGTTAGGAATTCGGTCACTGTTTTTAGACAGAATTACTAGTTTGTTTTTCTCTCTTGTGTGAAATCACAGAAAACTAATCACGTTCTTGACTGCATATAAATGAATGTTTCATATTCACTCTGCATCTCTAAATCGGGAGTGTTGTTAATAGCCCTTTATTTGTACAGCCCAGGAACTTCACTTGAGATGTTTGCTTTCTTATTTTCTGTGTCTTCTATAAAAATTCCAAAATGGTAGGTGACTTGTGGCTTATTGAGTTGAGGTTAACATTTCACATTTGATACCTGTAGGTGAAGAGGTTCTCGGAAGTAATTGTGCAGTTCGATCCCATCAGGTGAAATGTAGGACCACAACAGGGGTTAGACAGCTATTAGTTTATTGATCATATGCTTACACTCCCATTTGTGTGGGGAACCCCAGTAACCATGTGGAGGGTTGAAGGGAGAAAACAGTGAGGTCTGACATGTAGTCAAGGCTCAGCTCAGGGATGTCCCTGCCTCAGTTTACATAGTTGCTCTTTTTGGCAGCAGATTATATATATATCCCACCCATGTGATTACACAGCATGCAGTACAAAGCTTCTTTGACTCCTGGCTAATATTCCGAGTCCTTCCCTCACAATATAAAGCACCTGCTTGGAAAAAAAGTTAGAAACACTTCTAGTACACCCAAGGGTTTTCTTCACTTTTTTCTTTTTTGAACTGTTATAGGCCCTTGTTGGCGATAAGACATTGGCGTTTCGACTGATGGATGCAGAGATGTATACAAACATGAGTGTGCTCTCGCCTCTTACTTCTGTTATTGATCGTGGAATACAGCTTCATAAAATGATTCGTCTCATTACTCATGCGCTTGGAGGAGAGAGCTATCTGAACTTCATGGGTAAGTAATCTTAGGAGCAAGTTTTTCATTTTCTCATCTACAGAATGCTTGGCAGGGAAAGAAAATGATCTGACATCATTTTACATCCACAGTATCACAATGCTGAAGTTTGGAGCATAAATGCTTTTATAAAGATTTAGTGCAAAAGGTAATATGCATTGTTTTTCTGTCCATAAGATGTATTAGAAGAAAAGAAAATCAATGTGGTTCCGAATTGTAACAGAAATAATTTCTAAATATGTGGTAAGCTCTAGTTCAGGTTACTCCGATTTACAACTCAGACTAGTATTTTAATTGTTGTTCTGCAAGTTTGTCAGACAGTGAGCCATACCTTACACAGCTTGGATGTCTTTTGGCTCTATTCTTCTGCTCTCCTAAACTTTTTAGGGTAACAGTGAATTTACTAAAGATAGCTCTGTGCTTATTTCAGTTATTAATTGTCAGGAAGTAATCTGGAATCAGTTGATTTGTATTTCCGTGCTGTTTAATGAAGAACAGAGGCTTAATGAGTTAAGCAAGGACAAAGCAGAGATAGAAAGCACATCGTGCTATCGAAGCAGGGAAATAGTAATAGTTAGCAATACTTTCTTTTTGTTCATAAGCTGTAAAGTACAACAGTACTTACAACTATGCATTGCTTCCTAAGCACTATTGCTACAAGAACATTGAATAGTTAATCTCACTTAATCAGCAATTTACAGTTCCATGTAGTAATCTTAAAACCTGAATGTTGTTTTTAGTTTTATACAAAATGCTGAAGATATTTATGTTTGATGTGCTTTACCGTATTCATGTTCACATTTCTCAATTTCTTTGCAAAATAATCCTTACTGTATAGTAAAAAACACAATTCTTCAATATGGTGAGAAGAGTTCTTTATAGCAGTTGTAATAAGTGTCATAGACTGAAAAACGGTTGAAAGCATGCTGAAAATGACCATCTCAGTTTTCTGACAATGAAACATTTGAAAATTATAGAAGTTTGCCTTCAATTTTTATTTTTCAATATTTTGTGTTGCCAAGTTAAAGGGTATTGTAAGATGTATATTGCCCTGCCTCCATGATAGTATTTAAAATATATATTTCCAAGTAAAAAACTGGAGAACATTAGTAAGGCAGTGGTGGCATTTGGTGTAAGTATGGCTATACTAATACATGTTTTCTGCCTTGATATTAGAAGAACACTCAAAAAATTAGATATCATATTTGTGGGTTTCCTTAAACAGAATGAATGTAACTTCAATACAGTACAGAACAAATCAATTCAGTATATGGTGTACTAGTAAGACTATTATTTCCAATAAAATGCAGATTTTTTTTCCCAACAGTGAAGAAGCATTAATGAAATAAATACTTGTGAAGTGTGCAGTCAGGCACCAAAATGTGCAAGGTATGATGCGTATGCTTCCATTCAAACTAGTGATACTACAATAGTGAAGGAAGCAGGTGTTTAAAAAATACGCCAGCTAAACTGCAGATGTCTCTGTCCCAGATTGACTTGGTAAGGTTAGAAAAACGATCAGTAATTCAATGTGGCATGTTAAATCCAGTGTGTCAATGCAGGTTGATTGAGCAATTAATATTGTGTATCCTTGAGTACTGCAGATATTTCAGTAGCTACGTTACATTTTGCTATATGTAAAAGGTGAGAAGTTTGTAATAAATGTTGGAGGAGAAAACGTACAAATTCAGGATGTTTGCAATCCAGTGTACTTAAAATGCATGTTGCAGCATGCTATCTAGTTAAGCAAATACAGTGACAAATGAGTTCTCTAAATTTCACTTTTGAGTGAATGCCAAGGGTGAGGAAGAAAAGCCTTCTGTGGGGTGGGGAGAAGGGTGGAAATCTCCTTTCACAACACCTGGAGAAGGCACTGCAGGTGTCCTGTTCCCTAGGTCCTTCCATAAATGTCTTGTACCTTCTTTTTCTGAAGACGGACACCAAAGCAACATGCTACTTTTTCAATGCTTTGCTCACCTTACAGAAAAACAAACAGCTTAAAAAAATGTTGTATCAGGAGTGGAAATCGGTGTTCTCAAGTATATCCTGAAGTTTCTCTTTGAAGATCTGGAGTAATATTTAATTACACCTGTGTGAGTGTCTTTTGTATTCCATATGAGTAAGCAGATTCTTGTTGAGAGAAGTTGTACTCCACAGAACACCAAACACTGATTACATCTTTCTCTCATCTTTCTCCCTTCTCATGCTGGACAGTTCTCTGTCCTTCTTACAGATATCTATAATAAAGCACTGCAAAAATCCTGGAGGCTGTTATTCTTATTTTTCATGTTTCTGGATGTTTAATTTTCACTGAAGGCTTTTATTTTCCTTCTCAATTGCTTATATCCCAGAATAGGCAACCAATGATGTATGCAAACTTAAATGTGAATAGGAAAGTTTTGTCATTTCAGTAAATTGGTACCCTTGTAACACAAACCATTGGGACCATTCTTTCCTCCCGTCTGGATTTCAGTTTTCTGTGCAGTTTTGCAAGTAATCTCTGGGGCTTCATGTGCCCATCTGGCATGGAAGACTTAACCTAGAAGGGGGAAAACTCCATATGCTTGGCTGAAAATGAGCATGACAATGATAAACGTTCTGCTGTAATGAATGAACACTCTGGAAGGCCAGTTGGTTTCATAATAATACTAAAAAAATAGCAACTGTTGTGAAACTTGTGCTGTGTCTAAATCCTCTGCTTTCAAAGCAGGTAGGGAGCAACAATCCTAATGTAGTTGTAGTTTGTTCAACCCAACTCCTGATTCAGACAGAAATCGTAATACTGAGACTGGCCAGTGCTGGTCAGAAGATGTCCGACGACTTCAGGAAATTACAAAAAAGTTATTCTGCACAATGCTTTCGTAGAGGCGCAGGTGGTGCTTCTTTCAGGGTCTCCTTCTCTACAGCTAAGCGTCCATGAAGATATTAACATAGTACATGTTTGATTGTCTGAACATGAATGACACCTAAAGAGAAAGCTCCAAGCATTTACAGTGTGTGCCTATATTAAATACTGGAAGTAATTTTATTATTGGAAATAATAGGACACCCCCCCCTCCTTCGTACTCAGGTAATTTTGTTACCTTGTTAATTTTGTTAATTATTGTAGTGATATTGAAATATAGTATGTGTCTAATATTAACTTAAAACCATAAAAATATGTGCAAAAACATTTGGAGACATAGATCTTTGCCCTCACTATAATATGAGGATTTGAAAATAAATCCAAAATAAAAATGCTGTATCTGACTAAAATTCTTTATTGTCATTTAACCCCCTACAAAATAAAAAAAAAAGCTTAAGATTTTAGTCTATTTCCTCAATTGTTAAACAAGGACTAATAGAAGTTGTTATAAGACTTCTAGAATACTGCAGGAATTGTCTGATCTTACCTTGAAAATAAAGCAACCACTGTTGTTACAAATCGGACAATGTTTAACTTCAATGTAAAGACTCTCACGTATTTCCTGAAAATAATAGGTGAACTTACCACTACAAAACTCCTCTGTCTGTACATCCCTTCATTTTCCTTTGGCTTCATTTTCCATCGTGTCCCTGAAGAAAAGCTGTAGACAATTGTAGTTCTTCCTTTCTCTGAAATATTTTTTGTTTTCTCTTGCTCATTGCCTGTACTGTGCACTAAGGGGAACCCTGCAGGACATGGGAAAAAGCTGTGCCAATTCTTCAGTAAACTTGTTTCTGTGTTCTCTCCTTATCTTGCAAGATACATCTGCTTGTCTACCTAAATTTAGGCAAGTGAGGTACCTGCGTTCTTGTTGAGAGTAGACATAAGATCCAGCCTGAGGGGCCTTAAATAGCATTTTAGGTCCTTGAAAACCTTCATAGCACAAATATTTAGTGTTTTCTGCTGCTGTAGGATCTTGCTTTTCAGCTTGCTAACAAATAATTTTTCTTGCTTCCTTCTTCATTCTAAATTGGCTTAAACTCAAATCTATTGATTTAAATGGAGGTTAGGTCCTACATGAACCCCTAGCACTATCTTTCATTACTTTTCTGTAGTAAAACTCTTAATTAGGACTCCAGAGACCATGTCTGTCTTCCTGCAAAACAACTTTTTTTGTATATATAGAAGCTATAAAATGATTTTTAGTAACTAGAACTTTTTTTTGTTTGTAATCATGAGCATTGAGTGATGGCGTTACCGTTTGGGTTGGTGTTTACCTCTGTTTCACTAATATAATCAAATCTAACTGTAAAGCTTCCTTTTCCCACTTGTTAGTTCATTTACACAGTAGTTTATCTATTTTCTCGATGCTTAGGGATTTTTTGGATACACTAAACCATTTTTTTCTCTAATGGTTTGGTATGATGAGACCTTCTTTTCTCTTTAACCTTAAAAATAAAAAGCTATGCATCATCTATTCCTTTGAGTATTTTAGAGAGAAACTTAATTTTTTTTTTTTTAAACTAAAGGATTTTGTAACAGGGATTTGAAAATACGTTGACAAACAAGAAAAGGAATGGTGCAAACCTGTATCAGTAGCACCAGTATCAGGGTGGGAAATGTGTGTGCAATTTACTTTAATAATATAAAGATTTGAAATAATGATAGAACATAACTCCCAGTATAAATCGGAGTGTTACTTAAAACAGAATCTGAAATAATTTTATGGCTAGCTACTCTAGGTAAAAAGAAATTGTCTCAGGGACAAGGATATTTAGCATAAACCTGAGAGAGTTTTATTTTCTTAAGCGTTTTGCAAGCAAACCACTTTGAATTTTTACACTTTTTTTTCTGTACACCTTCTTATGCTTATTAGTGCTGTGCATGGGTTACAATGTGACTTTTTAGACCATGACCTAAAAAATGGCTTTGCAAGAGCAAATGCTCTTTAAACTAGCTCCCTTCAGTCACCTCCTTCTGATAAACGATCTTGAAGTGCTCATTTGGTAAAGACTGCGGATTAGGGTATGTAGTTTGAAATCATCCTTCTTAATATGCTTATCTAGTATAGCTGGCAAATGTGCTTTCTGTGCTGCCAGTTCTACCAGGTGCTTTAATTTCATGGCAATCTGACAGAAACAATTATCTTCATTTTAATGTAGAAAACAAAAAGGGTGTAATGTGGAATCTTCCCTACAGTTTGGCATAGACTTCTTGTTCTCTAGCGATAGACCACGTACAACTTTGTTCCCTAGTACCCTGTATGCCCCCACTCAAAACTTGCGGTGGGCAGTGGAAGGCAGTGGCAGGGAGAAGAATCCAAATATATAGATTAGGCTTCATTAAATGCTTTGGGAGTCTCTTGTGGAAGGTCTAGAGGTCCAAACTGTTAATATTTGTTGTTCATTCGGAGTTGATTGAAACAAACTTCATTTCTACACTTGCTCAAAACACATTAGAGTGACTGGGAGAAAAGCAATTAAAGAGAGACTGTCTCATAATGTAAAACTAAACCACACACACATAAACTAATTTTCCTTCTGTCCCACCTTCTCTTTACAAATTATGTCCAAATACTAGAAATTTCTTGTGGGAGTTGATTGTATTTCCTCCTTGAGAGGGTAGGGAAGAAAGTTCCGTAAATGTGTCTACGTAACTTAAATACATAAATAAAATGGTTACTAGCAGCAGTCTATACACGTGATGGTGTGTTGGTGTGCACACTGTGGCTTCTCACGTCAGGAACCTTTAAAAAGAAGCCTTCATAGTCAGCAGCAGTCTCAGAATTGCTCAAGAATCAACAGTTGCTCCAGACATGCTCATGGATTGAAATCTGAGTAGGATTTTCCAGGGTAGGAGAGAATCATCTAAATTGAAGTAGCTGTCATGTGTGGTGCTCCTTTTTTTTTTTTCAGAGTAATGCTGATGTTTCCATAGCTGGTTCTTAAGTCCACAGGGCATCACATATTCCGGTATTATTAATGTAGTGGATTTGTAGTAAATCAAGCCATTCTGACATTTTGTTTCAGTTACAAGGTGTTTTTTTTAAAAGGATGTGTAGTTTTCTAGTTATTTTTCTCTGTTACGGATATAAAGAGATTTGATTTTTAAGCCCACATTAAGGTTTTTTGTGAACTACAGATTTTATTTTTTTATTATGCTTAGTACCATCATTTAGCCATGGTGATATTATTATTGAGACTTCTGCTAATGTCTCAAACTTTGTTCTTCAGGCTCCATCTGTTGCCTTGCATCTTGTATGATTTATACAGCTCACAGTTCAGACAGTAACATCTTTTCTGTCACCATGTGTGAGTGCATACGACCTGGTCTACTGATACAATACTTTGTGTGATGTGAGGACTTGCTAAAAAATGATAAATGAAGCTGTAAAATAAATACTGAAGTTGTATTAGAAACGAGAGTTCCATTTCTGTTTGTAGGACAGCCTTAATTTTTGCTTTATTGTTTTGAAGAACAATCACACTAGTAGGCCTCTATAAATTATAACTTTACACTATATAACTTTATACTTTCAGCACAGGTTTTTTGAGGAATTTGTCTTTTCAAGCATTCAAAATTATAATTTATTACAGAAATTATGAAAAATTCATGTTGTTATGAAAAACTTTTTTAAGATCTTCTGGATTTCTAACTCTGCGGGGCATGGCTGTTATTTTCTCTGTTCATAATTGGTTTTTTCCTTCCTAGCTACAAAGTTCAGAAACGCTCTGTTCAGTAAACTATAATTAAACTATATACAGATTATATTGATTAGTTTTACTTAGCTGTCCTCTATGAAAAAACAACAAAAACAATAAAACAAACCTCAATAGTTAAAGATAAATCTAAAGACTACAGTATTCTGACTAAATTATATTTTGTCTTAGATCTCTTCACCTTTAATTCAAATTTAAAATAGATAAGTTTACCTCACTTTCAGAATCCTTTGCTTTTATAATTCAGAATATAAGCACTGTAGTAAAAGCTCTGTCTTAAAAATCTATCTCAAATTTGATGGGAGTTGTGCATTTAAATGTACATATTTGTACATAAGAAACTGTTTTGATTAGTTTTCAGTTGTTCAAAATTAAGATTTTTGTGGAGGACAGAATGTTGTTGCTTGGTAGTACAGAAGTGTAATTTTTTAAATTTTATAATATATTGAAAATTGATTTTTATATATGTATGCATATATATACACACGCGTAAATGTTTCTTTGCTCAGTGATTCATTAAGTGCATAAGCAATTACGTGTAGTCATCTTACACTTTCTACACTGTGGTTAACTTGGATACAAACGAAAGGCTTTGAATGTTTTCTGTTTATATATTTTTAAGTGCTTTAAAATGTTACATATTGTAATTATTATAAATATTTTTAAAAGTTTGATTCATCTTATGAACTCTTTGTTAACCATCAGGGCTCCAGAAGAGCCTTGATGTTGTAAGGTATGTAAAAATGCCTTTGATTTTGTTCATAATGCCTTTTCAGAGAAAAAAATTACATAGCTGGTTCCCTCTTCTGGGTACAGAACACTCTTGGGTGTATATATATATGTGTTTTTCTTATGGTCACATAAAGATTTGTTCCCTCACTGCATGTGTTCAGAATGATGGATTGGCTGTAGCTGTTATAGCTACATATAGACTTCTGCTTCTAACACTCTGGGTCCTTAGCCAGAATACATGGTGCAAAACTGAAAGGAAGAAAAAATATTCCATATTTTCATGTAAATATTAAATTAATCTACAGATAAAGCTGGAATCCAACATCCAGGTCTCCATTTGGATTACAAAAAAATAGTAAGTTTGCCTTTTTGAAAGAGAGTATGTTTGTCTGGGGGTTTTTCCCTCTGTTGTAACTTCTTCAATAAAGTTAGGTAACAACATGTAGTTTTCACATAGAACTCAGCTTCTGCTTTGTCACAAAGCAGAGGACTAATCTTTTTTTCCTGGTTTGTTTATCAACATTGCTAATGACATGCTTAGTGCAGGAGGCCACTCCTTTCCTGGATGCCAGATGTCTACAGAAATGGTCTACCAGATAAAAACTAAATCTGCGCAAGGCCATCACGTGAAGAACTGTGTGTAAGAGCAGGGAAAAAGGATCAGCATGCCCCATTCAAACAGTGGTAAATACGGTGTTTATGTTAAGGTTTTGTCTTTTCTCTCCTACTGCTCATTCTACTTCATACAATTTTGATGCTGAGAATGTATCCATACTCATTTTAAGTTACTTATTTCTGAAACCACCAATGCTGAAAAGAAGCTACAGCAGCCTCTACCACACCCATCTGTTTTACTTCTATTTTTTTGCAGTCTGTCTATACTCAGTAATCTTGGCTGAGCAATTGCATGGCCAAGAGAAAAATGCATCTATTTTGTCCAAAATGGTCTACCAAAGAGCAAAAAAATTTCTTCCTTGTTACACTTTGTAGGCCAGCTTTTGCAAGAGAGAGAGGTGACACAAACTGCGTTTTCCTTTACATCACAATCAAGTAATTTAGCAACATGAAACTGCAGTGAGCTTGTGTAAGAGTATGCATAACAATCTGTTAAGCAGCAACCCTACCTTTGGCGATACATTGTTCTTTCTCAGACTGGTTTTGGGCAATGCAGAGCCAAATAGAATTAAACCCCACATGTTACTCAGTAAGGAATTGCTGTTTTGAGACATGACTGAGCAGGTGACATTTTGTATTAGTAAAGTCTGAATAATGGGTCCTTAGGCATACATTCCAATTTGGATTTTAATGTGTGCAGTTGTGGCAATTTGAAAATGAGTTCATCTCGGTAGTGTCATTAATTCCTCAAATCAATGTAGTTTAAACTGAGATAACACTTTCTGTGATGACATTGGAATGAAAAAAAGATGTCTTTATGAGTTCAAGAACTTCTCATTTTCACAAGGCCTATTTATTAGCTTAAAATCTGCTCATTGTCTTAATTTTCTGAGGCCATCAATCCCATGCTTATTCAGAAATTTACTAGAACAATAATTTAAACAATGTTGTAGTTGATTTTGCATTGATCTTCAAGGGGCAAGGTATTTTCTATACAAACTTTCATACGAAGTAATACATTCTGTAGAGTAAAGCATATTAAAACATCCTTTATAAATGTTGACCTCCCTTTCTCAGACGTCTTGAGATCTTCAGTTTAAAATTTCAAACTCTGCAGGCTTCAGGTGTCACTAGAATTTACCACTGCAAGCGTGGACTACATCATTTGATTTGGAGTACGTTTCTGTTGTAATTTACTATAACCTTGTTGAGGTTTACAAAAAGAAAATCTGAAAGCGCTCTAACCCATTTGGTGTGCGTCCATATGTCAAGAGATTTAATGGAAAAATGCGTTTATATAGTAGCAGTCAGAGGTAACTATGTATTGGTGTTGGAGGGAGGAAATGTGTGCAAGGTAGAAAGCAGACCAAGAAAATGGGGGGGTGGAGGAGGCAGGTAATGAGGTTGGTATTGGAGTGGAGCTGCAGGCTCCATTAACCCAGGACAGCCGCTTTATCTTTCCCACTAAAAAGATGCATTCCTGTATATAATTTGGGGTAAATTATTTCCATGAGCTCATGGAAATCCATAAAAATACAAGGAAAATGAGGTATTTTAGTTTTACTTCAGAGTTAAGTGCTATGAGGTTAATCATGTGTATGAATACAGAGCTGATTTTACTAAGTTCTCAAGAAGGGAGAAGAGGAATTTATAGTAGAGTAAATTAGAAAGGGAGTTTAGGGAGAGGGTAAAATTAGTTTTGGCTGAACATAAAATTAATATTGTTAGACTTTCTTTTTTGTGACTAGAACACATACCTTTTGAGTTGGAATGTTGTGTTGAATATAAAAGACTATTTCTTTCTAAATTTATTCCATAAAAGTGCAGGGCTGGAGAAGAAACAGGACAAGTGACTTAACATCACAAGGTGAGCAGAGAATTATTTACAAAGGCAAGAGTGCTAGCGCAGTCTTTTTACAGCCAGCAGCCCAGAACTTTGACTCAATTGGGATAGTTATTCGCACCTTATTGTGAAATTCAGAGCAGGTCCTGCAAACAAGGTATTTCCATAGAATAGCTTCTTAACTAGCATTTTCTTAGGGATATTATTGAGAAGTAATCTATTAATCCACTCCTGATTTGAGGAGTCAGTCTGTAGACTATGGAACAGCTCCTTTAAGCTCATCAGTTTTTGTATCAGGCTAACATTGATACAAAATGTTACTGCTACCATGGACTTCCGGAGGGCAGACT
>NW_010522416.1:0-299 GCF_000687285.1 Phaethon lepturus
TGCTTTCCTATCCACTGTGCTTTCCTACCCATTGAAGGGATTGACGAAAACACTACCTGTCCTTCCGCTCCATTGATCAGTCGCCCCGGTGCTCTAAAGTCTCTTAATTGCTTTTGGGCTTCTTAGCACAACCTTAAAGTCGTTGCCAACCTGTGTGACCAACAGCGGGTAGTAATCAGTGGGCCGAATCAGACCAGGGAGTTTCCTGGGGACATCTCTTGCCTGGGCCCCAGGGAGGCAGCAGACTTCCCTGTGGGTTGGGTCTGGTTGGCATATTGGGCCCTCTGTTCCTGTCAGAC
>NW_010522416.1:727-17691 GCF_000687285.1 Phaethon lepturus
CCTGTCTGTCTCCCTGTCACATTCCCTGATGCTCCTCAGCCTCTCCACTCCCTCTGTCAGCTCTGCCACCAGGCTGAGCAGATGCTTCACCTGGTCGCACCGCACGCAGGTGGTGTCTCTGCTGGTCTCTGGCACAGGTGACAGGCTCAGGCACTCCCTGCAGCCGGACACCTGGACAGCCGCGTGCTTGAGCAGGACCTCAGTCTGGATTGCCACATTCCTTTTGGCCACGGTTTTCAGCCAAGTGGACACCATGGCTGGGCCTCTTCTGGGAGGCTGAGACCACTCGTCAAGAGAGCCTCTAGTGCCGGGGGGGGACTGCGCCCTGCCCTCATGCCTTCCCTGCACGCCCTGACTGCGCCAGCTGCCACGCAAACTTGACGTGCCATGCCCTGTTCACCGTGCTCCGGGTCGCTTGCGCTCCCTGGGGCTGCTCTTGCATGTGAGGGGTTTTGGCCTCCACCACTCCTGTCCCTGCCCATGCTAAGTCAGAGCTGCTGCTCGTCAGGAGCCCGCTCTGCTGGCCCAGGGGGCTGGGCACCCTCTCTCTCCCTGTGGTGCCACCTTTGTGGTATTGCCGCTTTAGGAAAGGTCCCCCTGAGCGTGATCCTCCACTCCGGAGTCCTTTGCCTTGGTGGCTTTGCCAAAGTGGCGGATGTTATGTTAACATCTATGTTATGTTAACATCTAGTAACTATTCTCTATTAAGGGTGTTATGGGGGACAGTGTCAAAAGCCTTGCTAAAGCAGAGATAAACACCATCCACCACTTTCATCATAGAAGGCTGTCAGATTGGTTAAGCATGATTTTCCCTTCATAAATCCATGCTGACTACACCTTCTTGTATTTCATGTGTCTGGAAATGGTCTCCAGGATCAGTTGCTCCATCACCATCCTGAGGACTGAGGTGAGGCTGATGGGCCTGTAGTTCCCCAGTTCCTTTTTACTGCCCATCTTGAGGACAGGCGTGACATATGCTTTCTTCCAGTCCTTGGGAACCTCCCCTGATCACCACAGTCTTTCAAAGATAATTGAGAGTGGCCTCATAATGACATCAACCAGCTTCTTCAGTGCTGGTGGCTGCATCCTGTTAAGGCACCATGGACTTGTTTAAGTCTGCTTTGTTTTAGCGTTCCCTAACCTGATTGTCTTCCACTGAGGGTTTAAGTCTTCCTTGCTCTAGACTTTCCCTTGGGTCTTAGGGGGCTGGGATTCCTGAAAGCATCTTACCAGTAAAAACTGAGGCAAATAAGGCGTTTGTCATGTCCTTTATCACCAGGGCCCTTGCCCCACGCAGTGGGTTTGTGTTTTCCCTAGTCTTCCTTCAGATGTTAATACACTTGTGGAGTCCTTTCTTGTAGCCCTTCATGTGCGTAGTCAGATTCAAAACTAGATGGGTTTTGGTTTTCCTAACCCCATCACTACATGCTTGTAAAGCAGCTCTGTGTTCCTCCTGGGTCACCTGCTCCTGCTTTCACTTCCTATACACTTCTTTTTTATGCCAGAGTTTAGTAAGGAGCTTCTTGTTCATCCATGCAGGCCTCCTGCTGCCTTTGCTTGATTTTCTGCTTGTCACAATGGACCCTTCTTGAACTTGGAGGAGATAATCCTTGAATAGCAACCATCTCTCATGGAGCCTTCTTTTCTAGGGTCATATGATTCTTCCAAGCAGACCCCCAAAGAGACCAAAGTCTTCTCTCCTGAAGTCCAGTGTTGTGATCCTGCTTTTTGCCCTGCTCCTTCCCCTCCACCATCTTATGGTCAGTGTAGCCAAGGCAGGCTGCTACTGATCTTCACAGCCCCAGACAGTCCTTCTATGTTTTTAAGTGTCAGGTCCAATGGAGTGCCTCAGAGATTGGTCGTCAGTCACCTGTGTTAGGAAGTTCTTATCAATATGCCCCGGGATCTCCTGGATTGTTTTGCCCTGCTGTGTTGTCCCTCCAGCAAATACTGGCGTGGGTAACATCCCTCGTGATGATCAGGGCCTGTGGATGTGAGGCTTCATCTACATGATCTTCCTGTAGACCATCTGGACTATAGCAGGCAGATGCAGCAATGTCTGCTATGCTGGTCTGCCTGCTAATCCTGACCCATAAGTGACTGATCACCTACCCCAAAACAGAGCTCCATGCATTCCAACACCTCTCTCGTATCAAAGGCAACACCCTGTTGTTGCTGCCTTTCTGGTCTTTCTTTCCAGAAGAGTGCATTTGTGGTTCTGGAAAAGGTGTTCTGCAGGAGACTGGACACACATCTTGGAGGTAGGTGCTTTTTGTGACTGGAGTACTAGAAAATGTATGTTTTCTTATAAAACTAGTATATTACTTACATCCTGTTAAATACCATCTTCTAAGAAAATATTTAGGTTGGTTTTAGGTACAGACATAGAGGAGACAGAATGCTAATAATGAAAAATAGGTGTGAAAAAAGTTATCTGCTGTACCTGCAACTCAATTTATAAACAAGATTCCAGGAGATTTCACCAGTCACAGTAGGGTTTAAAATTATGGAACACAGAAAATGGAGGATTTCAGAAAAGTCACTTTCACAGATAGGAATGCATCTTTTTGCTGAACTGTTAAAGGTATTTATGGATATGGCAACAATCCCTTTCCCAGCTCTTTTTCAAGTGTGTGCCAGATACCTCACGTTTATTTCTTCACCTTTTAAATTTTTTTTTTAACATGACTCTATGTGCTCTTCTTTCAGACACTCATTTTTATTCAAAGTCTACTTTATTAATAATTTCAGAGCTGTCTATCTTTTGGCCTGTTTATGTCCCCAGTTTTGATGTCGTCTTTCCTCTAAATTATATTTCCACAGTATAAGGAAAAATAATTTTTTATTTCTCTTAGAAAAAAGATTCTGCTTCCTTTGTCTTTATGTTTTTTTGCTTAAATTCTTTTTTTTTGAATTATTTTATTGACTTGTTTCAGGATGATTAATTAGAAGAGTGTATATAAGACTAAGCATGCTAATTTTGTGTTCAAATATACCTCTATTACACTGTTGTGCTGTTACATAACAGCTTTGAATGCCTAACTTGCCTTGTACTGTAGTATTCAGTTACAGTCATAGCGTGCCTAGAATTTATTCTTTTACAGTTACATGCCTCCTTTGGCTCTCTTAATTTTAAAGGTATGCAGGAAATTGTGCTTAGACAATGTTCATCTTTCTAGTGTGTAATTATGTGGAAGTAAAAATACTTTTTTGGAACCAAGATTCCTGTCCTGACTGCTTTCTAACTGGCCTGTCCTGTTTTATGCCAGCTATCTGAGATTTATTTGAATGCATTGACTAACTTACGTTCAGTGTGTCAGAAGTCCACTGCATCTACTGCCCATCTCCATTTGTACATTCACAGTGAGTGTGTTCAGGATGATTCATCTCTTTCTTTTTTTCTATTTAATATGGAAATTCTAACTGAAATGGTTGTGAAATGTCCAAATATATTTAACACTGATAAATTGGAGTTTTTTACCACCAAGCTTGTCTCATAAAGATTTTGCCTGGATCTAGCTTTTGTAGAAACAGTATCTTGTTGGATTATTGGGGGGATAATGGAAATGTGCAAAATGTACTCAAAATTAAGAAACCCACATAGAGCAGAACTTGTTAAGGCAATGCTTCTAGGTGGATTACCTGTTGATTGGCATGCACTTTCTTAAAAAATGTGGGGAACAGTACCGAAGCAACTTCATGTCTCTGGATCCACTTGAGCCTTGTTTGTGTTCAATGTAAAGCACCTGACAGTGTAATTATTGTGAGTACTTGATCATTACTCACTATTAAAATACTAAATCGTATCCAATATTAGTCAAAATTAGTCAAGACTCTTAACAGCATTTTTGTATTTCATGTTTATATACTTGGGAGAAATTAGATGCATAGGAAATATTAGGGTGGTATTTTGGGAACAATTTTGAAGAATTGTCCCTCCATTGCCTTTTAACTGCTAAATCATCTTATTTGGTTCATAGTTCATTAATAAACTATGTTGCAGAATGCAGCTTACTACATTGGTGAAAATTTTATTGCCTAATTAAAATATTAAACACCTTTAAAATTACTTCTTCAATCTGTATTAAATTTTATTTATATACTACACACATGATGTTGGAACAGTTTGATCAGTTGAAATGTATCATTTGTAAAGTACTAAATAACTTTATTTGTATAAATATGTTCTAATCTAATGTATACATTGGAGATTAATCTATAACTAGAGAAATACTCACATGACTTACATGTCAAAGTTAAATTTATTCATGCATTCTCTGTTAACTTGGAAACTTCCTAATTAATTATGCCTTTGAGATTTAGGCTCTTTTTACTTGAGTAAACTGCCAAAATTTTAAGGTGTAATCAAAATGCGTAGCATCTAATTTCAACAAATAACTAATGTTGTAAATGACTGCAAAGGTGTATAACAGTTCATTTCTATATAGCTCCTGATATTGGGAAAACAATTACAGTGGTGAAGTATTAGTTATTACAGTGATAACAGTAGTATATAAATATAGCAACTTGATATCATCAAGACTTTAAAATTACCATCTGATTGTGAGTAACTTTAAAGGACAAAATAATATTTGGGAGGAGGGGGAGACAAGGGAAGGTAAAAGTCAGCTCCAATTTTATAACAACATAACTAGATTGCTTTTTCATCTTTATTTTTTTTCTTCAAAAAGAAATACGTGTTTATAAGATCACAGGATTTTTCTAATTACATTAATTACTTTTAGTTACTTCACTGTTACTGTTCTTAAAAAAAAAAAAAAAAGTTTTGCTGCTGAGACTTGTATAATTTTTTTCCTCGTTACAGGCTTAAAAGGTCCAGAAGAGCATGTGAGATGTAAAATAATCATGTACTTAAAATACTGAGGACTGTTTGTTACTTTTCTTGGCTAAAGTTTTATCATTTAAAGAAAACTGATACTAATGAAAACTAGAACATCTGTTCTTGAACCTGAAAGATGTTGAGATAAAACAGACTTTCCTAGTCATATGTAATTCATTAAAAATAAACCTATTACTTAATTGTATTGCTAGACAGACAGTATTTTGGATTTGGAGATGCATTACAAATTTAAGCATCCTTCAGCAAGTAATTGTTTAGGATGATCAACATACATTTCCAGAAATAAATGCAATAATGAAATTTAACTTGAAATACGAAAATGCAAGTCTGTTCAATGATTAAAAAATAATCCCAAATACTGTGATAAAAGGACTGAGAGCAATTTTGAATTTATTCATGTACTATAATATTTTTCTATATTTTAAGAATAATTTCAGCTAGTAATTCTGCACTTAATCTAGTTCCTTTTTATGTAGGGAGAAAAATCCAAGTTCCTGAGCTAGGGTTTCAAAGGGCTGAGGGTATAGGTTGAGTTTTGAGACAAGTATATAGAAAGAAGTGAGTGTGTATTGGAAAGCAAATCTCTATTCATCTGCTAAGTAGAGAGTTTGAAATAAAGCTAGGTTAGGTACCTTGAAGGAAGCTAGGAAGGAAAAACATAATTTGAGCTCATAAGCAAGAAGTAATGAAAAATATTCTGGACTTTCCTTATATTCAAACTGTATAACTGGAAAAGTAATTTTTATGATTGAAAAAAACCCTTTTTGTTAGTGATAAAGACAATGAGGAGATATCCATTTCCATCTTCATGAACTAACCCGTAATTTAAGGCAGTGTTTCAGCTTTTTGCCTGCTTTTGTGGCACTGTTTTGTGAAATATTTTGATTAAGAAAACCCCACCAAACCACACCCCCAAAAAACCAGAAACAACTCTTTCTACTATTTAATAACAACTATTTAAAACTAGTAAGATGATAGTCTTATTATTACAGTTCTATGATAGTGTAATTTTTGTAATTAATTACTTTTGTAAGATGACACTTGATACTTGTTTCCATTAAGAACTCATGCTTTTTAGTTTTATGTAGCAGTTGCAGTTTTCATTGACATTTTTAATAGTGAGTTGTGCTAAACATTTCAACTTGAACACAAAAAAATCTACTAGATTATGATGAAATTAGCTGCTTCTGGGAAAATTTTGCCCTCCTTCCTTCCTTGACTCTTCCAGTGTTTATTGGGTATTTTTCAGTATTGTTATCACTTCCACTGGATCTGCTTCATTTGGGAACTTCCCCCTTGTAAATAGAGACAAACGTAATTTTGGTCACAATAGAAGAGCAATTCCTGTGTTTCATGTGGAGTGTGATCATATCTCTGCCACCTGGGAACTCCATTACCTGTACAGAATACCCGATGACCAGCCAAAAAGCAGTTGCATGCATCTGGAGTGGTGGGAGGTTTCTTCAGTGAATGGGACTTCGACCCATTGCTTATAAAGACTCATTTTAGCCATGTATCACTTCACCACAGTCAATGTTACTGTTTTAAGCTAGATTAAGCGGGTCTTAGGTATCCTACACTGTTCTTACTTACTAAAAATATGGTGACAGTGTTAACGGAGGAAAATTGTTCAGGGCTTTATGGTATTCAGCAAAAAAATGCTGCGGACCTCTCGCATGCAGGGAGAAAGAGGGTATTGTAGCTATCCTGTAACAAAGACTACAGGAATAGTCTCATATTTTGCATCATATTTTCATGAGAGACTTCTCACATGGATGGGGTTCTAGTGGCACTTTCCCCCCTTACATCAAGGTTGTCTGTCTTTACTTGCACAGTCTTCAGAGAAATGAATACTTATTTAATAAAAATAGAATCATAGAATCATTAAGGTTGGAAAAGACCTTTAAGATCATCAAGTCCAACCATCAACCCAACACCACCACGCCAACGAAACCACACACTGAAGTGCCACATCTCCACGTTTTTTTGAACACCTGCAGTGGTGGTGCCTGCACCACCTCCCTGGGCAGCCTGTGCCAATGCTTGACCACTCTCTCAGTAAAGAAATTTTTCCTAATATCCAATCTAAACCTCCAACATGCGGCCATTTCCTCTCATTCTGTTGCTAGCTACTTGGGAGAAGAGACCAACACCCACCTCACAACAACCCAACTTTCAGGTAGTTGTAGAGAGCGATAAGGTCTCCCCTCGGCCTCCTCCACACTAAACAATCCCAGTTCCTTCAGCCACTCCTCATAAGACTTGTGCTCCAGCCCCCTCACCAGCTTCGTTGTCCTTCTCTGGACACGCTCCAGCACCTCAGTGTCCTTGCAGTGAGGGGCCTAAAACTGAACACAGTATTTGAGGTGCGGCCTCACCAGTGTCAAGTACAGGGGCACGATCACTCCCCAGCTCCTGCTGGCCACACTATTTCTGGTACAGGCCAGGACGCTGTTGGCCTTCTTGGCCACCTGGGCACACTGCTGGCTCATGTTCAGCCGGCTGTCAGCCAGCATCCCCAGGTCCTTTTCTGCCAGCTAGCTCTCCAGCCACTCCTCCCCAAGCCTGTAGCGTTGCATGGGGTTGTTATGACCAAAGTGTAGGACCCGGCACTTAGCAGCTCTTTGAGACATGTTGCAATTCCTATGACAGTATTTCATAAACTTTCAACACACTCCTGTTCTGTCACCACCAATTAAATTGTCAGATACCAATCAATGCCATAACTGATGAATCTTCCATTGCACAATAGAAGCCCAGTAGATTTTATATAATATTTTTAAGGAACAAACAATTTTTATTCATTTTCTGATATTTTGTGGTTTTAATCTCTGCTGTACTACTTCAGGTTTTTAAATGTGGCCTCCAGTCTTTTAAATAGCTTTACATATGCTTAATAAATCTGCATGCATCCAGCTGAGGAAGGCTATATTCCTGCAGGATTTGCTTTCACTTTTTGAAAAGACGTTTAGCCAAGAGGCTTACTGTAAGCAATGTTTGTACCCCTCTGAAGAGCAGAGCTGCTCAGAAGAAGAACGTGTCTTAATCATGGCTTTTCTCATCTGGATTAGCCAATCTGTGGGAGGTCTGATGTAGAGTAAAATACCAAGAAATTTCAAACAAAGTTAAAATATAGCTAAAGCTTTCTGTTTTCAAATTCAGTCCTAATGCTACAGCCTTTTAAAAGCGTGAGCTTGTTTCTGCATCCCTGCCAGCTGGCTTGTAGAAAGGAGCCAAGGGACTCTCAAAAGGGACGGTATATGCATGCTCTTAGTTTGTAGAGTTAAAGGAGATGATATTTGTGTTCAAACTGGAATCCCTTTGCTTCTCCTCTCACTTTTTCAGTAACAGGAGGGTTCTTGCTGTTGTTACTTTGTTCTACTCTTGAATTTTTTGGGGGAAAAGTGTGATCTCTGGGTTCTTGTTTTTTTCTGTGGGGTTTTGGATAGGTTTTTTGTTGGGTTTTGTTTGTTTGTTTGCTTTGAACTGCAGCACATTGAATAGATTAAAAAATAGAGCTGTGGAGAGAGTTACTGTTGTCCAAAGAAAAAATTTCAAAGATGAGAACCATGGTTTTACCATTGTTGGAGGAAAGGAGAGAGTGATGGGTATTGTAGTGTATTCTAGAAACAATGCATTGGCAAAGTGAAAAAGATGTAGAGAGTGAATGAGTGTTAGATACAGTAATGGAAAAGTCAGTCCCTTGGATGGGACTGCAGTTCCCAAACTGAGACAATAGGAAAAGGAAAGACTTTAAGACGACAATATTTTTAATAAATTTTACCTATAGTAATTCTGTTCATGTCACTTTATCTCTGTTCCTTGTTTAGGCAGGAGAGAAGTTGCTAGGCAGGTGGGGTTTTTTTGGTTTTGGTGGGGTTTTTTTTGTTTAGCCCCCTCCCCCCAGTTCTTTCTTGTTGAAGACTTTCTGTAGTGGGAAAATTCTTCTGTGCATATCCACATACAGCTTCAACTGAAGTAGATAAAAGTTTCATCTAAAGGCCAGGTTTGACTTAAATATTTTTTTCTAACATTGTCTCCAACTTCATGTTTCATCCTTCAATTAATCCCCTGCTCTTTTCCTTTCAAAAAGACTGACTCCTGTTGTAAAAGAAATGGTATTCTTTCTCAAAGAATCAGTCTCAAAATGTCTTTTTTTTAAGTGTTGGTGTCATCAAGGTTGAGAATTAAATGGAGCGTGTAAAATAAAACAGACACATCAGGAATCTTAGGAATCTTGAGTTTTATTCCTCTTAGAGTATTTTTTGAAAAGCACAGGTATATGCCTATTTTTGTTGTTTTCACTGTAGATTTAGAATTTTGAATGTTTATCTCTGAATCCACTTGCCTTTTGTGGCCAATTTAAAAAATAGTAACATTTTTTTAAAAATAGATTAGATGACATAGATGAATGATCTGTAGTTTTTAAAATCTAGCAAGTCTTTGTATTTTTCAGTTTGCAATTAAATAAAAAAACCCCAAGCAATTAAAACCCAACATTATAATAGCTTTTAGTTACCTATAATTAACTGAATGTGGCATCAGTTATTGCTGACTTTTTTCAGAAAGTTTCGTCTGATGTGTTCTGGCTTAAATGAAAGAAAATTTTTGATTTTTGGTAGTTTAAGAGACTTCTTTGCTTGAAGAAAAAGAATAGATTAAATATATCATCCTTTTAATAGATTGATTAGATTTTCTACCCACCCCATCCCCAGAAATGTAACTTTTCTCCTCTGGACTAAGTAGTTCTGTTTTTAATTCAATGACATCAATGTTTCACAGTAAGTAAAATAGAGAAATCCCCTTTTTCTTTCGCTTGTATCTCCTTCCATTAGCTCACAAGTTAAAAAATAAATAAATGCTTGTTAAAGTCTGTATCTAGGCTCCAAATATGAGGGGGTTCTTTTGGTGGTTTGTTTGTTGGTTGGGTGTTTTTGGTTTTTTTTTTGTTACAAATACTGTACAATGGGAACTTCACTGACAGGCAACTAGGGGTTGTGACCATTTTTGCTAATCAAGCCAAAGTTCTTAAACACAGACTTAGAAAGTAAATACCATCATCTCTTTTTGTGTACCTTACGTGTTGCTTGCAAAGTAAGGAAGCAAGACTATCTTCTCTCACATATGAATTTTACATCTATTTATTTTTAAGAACTGTGAATTTACACATCCCAGAAGTGGGAAGTGGTAAAAGAAATAACCAAAACCAGATTCCCACTCATCAAGCAACACAAAAATGGAACTGATTTTCAGGGGCCCATGTCAAATGTGCGTATACAAATACATGCAATCTGGGAAACAATCAGGAGGAGCCAGAGCTCTATGTGCAGAGGCTGAACTATGACATAGTTGAAATAACTGTGATGCGTTGGGGTTCTTTGTGTGGCTAGTTCTCTAGAATGGATGATAGATATCAGTTCATTAGAAAGGCAGGGAAGAAGAAGATGTGAGGTTGTAATTTATAAAAATGAGCAGCTTCAGACCATGGAGCATAGGAGAGGACAGACCACAAAGTTCAGGAGAGCAGACTGGTTTAGTTAGGGGATGAGAGAGCTGGCTGTCACTATGAGAGACTTCTGTTATCAGAATTATTGCTCTTGCCGTTTCTGGGCACATGAAGAAAGTGACTGGAATTAGCTGACATGGATTTACCAAAAGATAAATCTTGCCTGACCGACTTGATTACAGTCTGGGGGATGAAGGGATTGAGAGCAGCCCTGCTGAGAAGGACTTGTGGGTACTGGTGCATGAAAAGCTGGACATGAGCCAGCAATGTGCACTCGCAGCCCAGGTGGCCAATCGTATCCTGGGCTGCGCAGAAAGAAGCATGGCCAGCAGGTGGAGAGAGGTGATTCTGCCCCTCTACTGCACTCTGTTGAGACAGCTCCTGCAGGACTGCATCCACCTTTGGGATCCCCAGTACAAGAAAGACATGGACCTGTTGGAGTGGGTCCAGAAGGGGGCCACCAAAATGATCAGAGGGATGGAACACCTCTCTTATGAAGAAAGCCTGCGAGAGTGGGGCTGTTCAGGCTGGAGAAGAGAAGGCTGCGGGGAAACCTTACTGCAGCCTTCCAGTACTGAAAGGGGGCTTACAAGGAAGACGGGGACAAACTTTTCAGCAGGGCCTGTTGTGATAAGATGAGGACTGATGGTTTTAAACTAAAAAAAGGGTAGATATTAGACTAGATATAAGGAAGGAATTTTTCACAATGAGGGTGGTGAGCCACTGGCACAGGTTGCCCAGAGAGTTGGTAGATGCCTTGTCCCTGGAAACATTCCAGGTCAGGTTGGACAGGGCTCTGCACAACCTGATCTGTTGAAGATGTCCCTGCTCATTGCAGGGAGGTTGGACTAGATGACTTTTAAAAGTCCCTTCCATCGCAAACTATTGTATGATTGCTTTCTTTAATGAAACACCTAGGCTGTGGATGAGAGAAATGCAGTGGACGTTGAATATCTTGACCTCAACCTGGAGAAGAGAAGGCTTAAGGGGAACCTGGTAGCAAATGTCCAGTACCTACAAGGTTGTCAGAAAAATGGAGCTAGGCAGGTTCTGGAGATATGCAAAGCAGCAGGATGAGTGGAAATGGTCATAAACTGAAAAATGGGAAATTGCAACTTGGTATAAGGAAAAAAATATTTTTATGATGAAGGTAAGCATTGGGATGTTCTAGCCAACAAGGTTGTGAAATCTCCATCCTCTGAGGTTTTCAAGGTCTGACTGGATAAGAATCTGAACAATTTGTCAGAATTCAGTGTTGATCTTGCTTTCAGATGACCTCCAGACATCCCTTCCAACCTGAATGATTGTGTGATTTTGTGATTTAATACTTTGGTCATAAATAGCCCACTCCCAGTCACTAAGATCATAACTCAAACTCAGGGGAAACTCCCCAGGATTAATGATTTGGAATATTTTACTGCAATCTGGCCTGCCGCATTGCCAGCAAAAAGACATTAGCAATTAAGGACATGGCCAGAAATGCCTGAACCAAAAATGTGATTAATGCACTATTTGAAATATTACACTATCAGTGTATCAGTTACTGTAAACTTAAATCACTGTTGTATAGAATATAATATTTTTGGTGTTTTTAAATATATCTGCCTTGTTAGAACAGGAGTTAATACTATGCAATGTATCTGTGTTGTATGAGGTTTTACAGTAAGCAAAACATAGTAATTCAGAATGTGGAACTGCATGACTAGTTCCCTAAGATACACAACAAGAAGGGAGAAGGTCGTCTTATGAAATATATGTATCTATGATTTGGGTACCTTTGTCTGGACTGTGGGAGATGCTTCCTTCTAATTGGAATTTTTCTGAGGTTAGACAACAAACTCTTTCCTTCAGAAACTATACTAAGTACTATTGTATCTTAAAATAAGGGAGAAGTTAGTTCTGCTTTCTTGATTTACTTTTTGGTTGTCTCTGGCAAAGCTGTAACTTGTGTCTCTTTGGATTGGTTTTTGTTTTGTTTTGTTTTTTTCTTACATGCTTAGATTATTTATGAATTTGTCAGGTATGTGAAACCAATAACCAACAATTTAATCTAGACATTTACAATTTAACAGCACTTCTCTGGATGCAAGGAAAATGTTGGAGTAAGTTGCAGGTGCAGTTTGCATTATGGATGGGGGCACTATGGTCTGACAAGTGTTCGATTCTTAATTCATAAACCTCTTTTGTCTTGAACAACAAGGTCAAGAGTTGTCTTGCAGATCTTCAGCTGAGCAAGTCTATATAAGGCTTCTTATATAGAAGAAGCCTATATAGGCTCCTATATAGGAGGAGCCTATATAGGCTCCATACCTTCTTCCATACCTTTTTTTTCTTGGCATTTGTATTATCCCAAACTCCTTGATTTGATGCTCAGTTTCCCAAACTGTTGTTCATTTTGTCTTCTAATCTAAATTCTTGTCACCTTTCTAATGGAACAAATAGAACAGCTTAATGAAAAGGTGATTTATTTTTCTTTGTCTCTGGTTGTCCTGCAAGTTCTGTCATTTTTGTTCAATTTGCACATCATACCCTTCATTTATTGTCTTCAGGAAACAAACAAATAAAAAAAACATTTGTAGCCCTGAATAAATACAGCAACCACTTTGTGTTGGAGCTTCTCTGCTTGTACTTTGATGGGAAAATAGCTGTTGATCAGCTGGCTTTCAGATAGCATATCTGATTTGGAATGTTTTTAGTGTTCCAAAATGTATTTACAAATTGGAAAAGGCGTTAAGATTGGAAGAAGAGGTAACTGTGATCATTACTGTTTGCTTCCTGAGCTTTGTGTCAAGAGGCAGCTGAAGAAAATAGTTCAGATACTGAAAATGAAAAGGAGATTAAATATAAAGATGTAACTTATTTTTATGTTGATTTTGTAGTAAATAGGATTGTTTACATTATACTTAAACTTATTGTCTATACTACAAAAATAAGGAAGGAAGAAAACAATTTGTTCTTTTATTACATTGGAAAAATGTCAAAGATTATTATCTTAGAGTCTTTACACACAGTGATGCCCTGAGTTGTTTATATCTTCTAGAATTAAATCTTAGAAAGTTTTTATTCATGCTTAAGTAGAGTTTCTGCCTGCATGCTTTTGAAGCTATTGGACTGAGTGTCAAGTTTCTTTGTAGTCGTCTTGGGTTTTTAAACATACATGAAAAAACTAAAGCTATCCTCTAGGAATGTGCTATGAACATCATTATGTGTTATGAATAGTACAACTCTATGAAAATTCAATACACATTATTTCGATTAGTTATATTTCTAAAACATATGTTGATGATTTGTCAAAGGTTAACAAAGCTGCACATGGAAATGTTAGCAATTTTTGGCCCACAAGGTATCTTTAGTTCAATTACAGTTTCGTTAATATAAATGGTGGTTTTGATTACTATTCACTGTGAGGTTTGGAGTTTCATATGTTTGAAACTAGGAATAAAAGGTTGTATCCAGAATAAATATTGGAAAACATTATATATGGTGTAGTGAACTGTAGGCAATGGGTCCTTTGGAAGAGTTCACCTGTGATAGGTCCATAAATATGCAGAACTCCACTGTTTGCTTTGTAATACAATAGCAAGTTCTTTTTAGTACTTTCTGTGGAAAAGTTTTGAGGAAAAACAAATAGCCTCGTGATTAATACCTAGTAGATAAGGGCTTGGTAAATATGATTGTGGTTCACAGAATGGTTGAAATTGGAAGGGACCTCTGGAGGTCATCTACTTCAACCCCCCTGCTCAAGCAGAGCTACCTAGAGCCAGTTGCCCAGGACTGTGTCCAGGCAGCTTTTGGATATTTTCAAGAACGGAGACTCCACCACCTCTCTGGGCAATCTGTGCCAATGCCTGATCACCCTCACAGTAAAAAAGTGTTTCCTGATGTTCAGATGGAACTTCCTGTGTTTCAGTTTGTGCCCATTGCCTCTTGTCCTGTCATTTGCACCACTGGAGAGAGCGTGGCTCTGTCCTCTTTGCACCCCCCCTTCAGGTATTTCTATACATTGGTAAGATCCCCCTGAGCCTTCTCTTCTCCAGGCTAAACAGTCACAGCTCTTTCAGTTTCTCTTTATGTGAAAGATACTCCAGTCCTGTCATCATCCTTGTGACGCTTTGTTGGACACTCTGCTTTTTTTTTGTGCTGGGGAGCCCAGAGCTTGATGTGCTACTCCAGGTGTGGCCTCACCAGTGCTGAGCAGAGGGGAAGGATTATCTCCCTTGACCTGGGGGCAATACTGTGTCGGATGCAGCCCAGGATACTGCTGTCCACCTTTGCAGCAAAGGCACACTGCTGGCTCATGTTCAACTTCTTCTCCACTGAGACCCTTCAAGTCCTTTTCTGCAAATCTGGTTTCCAAATGGGTGGCCTACAGCATCTATGGGTGCAGGGAGTTGTTCCTTCCCAAGCGCAGGACTTTGCACTTCCCCTTGTTGAACTTCATGAGGTTCCTGCCAGGCCATTTCTCAAGTCTGCCACGACCCTCTGGATGGCAGCTTGACCCTCTGGCATACCAACCACTCCTCCCAGTTTTGTGTCATCTGGAAACTTGCTGAGGGTACGCTCTGCCCCTCATCCAGATCATTGATGAAGTAATTAAACAGGATCAGACCCAGCATTTACCCCTGGCGTACACCACTAGTTTCCAGCCTCCAGCTATAGACTTCATGCCACTCTGGGCCTGGCTGTTCGGACAGTTTTCAATCCACCTCACTTTCTGCCACATGTCAACAGCTTCTCTATAAGGATCTTACAGGAGACAGTGTCAAAGACCTTACTGGAGTTTAGGTAGACAATGTCCACTGTTCTCCCCTCGTCTATCAAGCCAGTCATTTCACCATAGAAGGTGATCAAATCAGTCAAGCATGACTTTCCCTTGATGAAGTCATGCTGACTACTCCTGGTGACTTTCTTGTCCTTCCTATGCCTGGAGGTGATTTCCAGGATTAGCTGCTTCATCACCTTCCCAGCCTTGAGGTGAGGCTGACCATCCTGTAGTTTCTTGGGTGTTTCTTCCTGCCATTTTTGAAGATAGTAGTGCCATTTTCTTACCTCCAGTTGTGAGGCACATCTCCCAGTTGCCATGACCTGTCTAAGAGTATAGAGAGACGCCTTGCAGTGATATCAGCCAGCTCACTCAGCACTTGTGGGTGCAGCCCATCAGGCCTCATGAACTCCATTATGTCCAGTTTGCTTAAGTATTTCCTGACCTGATCCTCTTCCACTAAAGGTAAGTCGTCCTTGCTCCAGACTTTCCCCTAGTCTCTGGGATTCCTGAAGGCTGATCTTGCTAATAAAGGCATTCGTCATTCACCCTTTTGTCATTTCTACTTATAGAAGCCCTTCTTGTTGTCTTTGACATCCCTTGCCAGATTCAATTCCAGAAGGGCTTTGGCTTTCCTGACCTCATCCCTGCATGCTCGGGCAATGTCTCTGTATTCCTCCTAGGTTACATGTCCTTGCTTTCAACCTGTGTATGTTTTTGAGTTTTGCCAGGAGCTCCCTCTTCATTCATGCAGGCCTCCTGACAGTTTTGCTTGACTTCCTACTCATTGGGTTAACCTGATCTTTGGCAGTCTTTTTTTCATCCTTTTGCAGTCTGCAGGTCAGTTTCCTATCTAGAGAAAGAAGGAAAACTCTCCTTGTGTAGTTTTTTCATACATACTTATATAGTAATATAATATACTATAGTGTAATACATAAATACTAGTATATTTATAAATATAATAATAATATATAGTATTTATAAAAGTATGTAATATTATGTAATATTAATATCAGTATCAGTAGCTATTGATGCCAGGTGGCAACCCTTTCCAAGTCAATATTTTGTTCTTTATGAAAAATGGTGGAATTTGATTTAATTTGAAGACTGTTGCTCTTGAGATAAAACATGAGAATGTCCTAATGAAGATAAGAATTCCTTTCATACTTACTGTGTTGTTTAATAGAAGCATTCTCTTTTGTCAGCCTCCCTAGGATTGTTCTTCTGTTTGCTTGCTGCTCTTTCCTTTCTCTTGCTGTTACGTCCCATCATTTCGATTATGTGGGCAAGTAGGAAAGCATCAGTGGCATAAGATGCCCTAGCACAGTTGTAGTTCTATTGCAACATTATATAATGTTTTAGAAACCTGAAGGCAGTCAGAGAATGCTTCCTGAGCCAAATGTACTGAGCTCTTTACCTTATCATACAGTTTTGCTAGCAAAATGTATATTAATACTAAGAACACTTACTGTCAATTAACAGATTGTTTTGCATGAGGGTTAGCTCTTGTTTTTCTTGTTTAATGTCCTCCTCAGTGCAGAGTCTCTGTATTTATATCCTGTAGAATAAAGGAGCAGATATAAACTGTAGCTGTTCTTCACGCAATATTAATGTCTTAAATGCAACAGGGTAGAGATCAATGTTGTACACTGCAAATACTTGAAGGGTTTAGTTACATGTGGTATGGGAACTATAATTATGTTTCGGTTTTGGGCAGGTACAGGCTCTTCCATACTATTTCCTTCACATTGTTTTTCACATTTAATCTGTCATAATGTCTCCCAGTAGACTGGTCCATTCACACTCGGCTCTGGCTCAGCTCACTTCTAACTCAG
>NW_010522416.1:17722-46730 GCF_000687285.1 Phaethon lepturus
CTCACCACTATGTTAGGAAGCTGCTCATGGAAGTTTGTTCACTACCTCATTTCATTATTTACTTCAAAGTCTTCTATTGTTGCATACTCCAGGTAGCAATGATATTTACTTGTACAAAATAAATGATAGTATCTAAATGATAGTATCTCCTTGGTTCCTGTGGTGAGCTTAAGGTTGTGCATACTGCATATTCTTTTGGTTATATAGGGAAATCTGAAATGTTTCTTTTCTTCCTATAAAAAAGTTTGTCCTTATCTTAATGTTCTCAGCTGTACCTTTCACTAGGATATTGGTGATATGACCAAAGTGAAAATACTTTCTTTGTTATAGGCCTGGAGGCAATCCTGTGTCTTAGTTCTGGAGAGCTCACATTCTTATTTCACATGAAAAGAAATAGTGACCAATCTGTATTTTACAAACAATAGCACACTCTAGTGTGTGTATTAATTAGCCATTATGGACTGATTCTCATCATGCTTAACTCAGCTTTTCAGTGATTTAGTTCTGTTGTATTCAGTAATATTTTTTCTGTATACTTGGGTGAACTGGAGGAAATGTATATCTTCAAATGAGAAGTTACCAGTTTCTTAACAGAGTCATTATGATACTAAATGTTATTTATTTTTTATTATGCTTTGAAAGAAAAAAGAGCTGGTAATTTTTGTGGAGAGGAAAATCTTGATGTAATGGAGGAATTGAGTCCAATATGAAGAGTTTTAATGATGTAATTGTACACAGCAAAACTGTGTAAGATGGATTTGAAGTTTGTCTTCTAATTTAGTTGCCTGCAGGGAACTACAGTTTGCCTTTTTGCATTACTACAGAAGTTAGGAGGGAAGAGAATACATCACTTTCTAAGATGTTGGCTTCAACTTGCAGCTAATTCTGAAGATACCACAACCTTACAGAAGATAGACAGTCAACATCAACTCAGATAACTGGCTAGTGCATTATATGTCGTAATGTAAGACTCTTAGCAGGTGTTACTGAAACATTAGTATGATTAAAATGTGGGTGCTTTGTTTTAACTTACCATTTTATTGGCATGTTTTTCTTGACTTCTTTTTTTAAATAGGGTTTATGAATAAGTAATGTAAAATGTAAAAAGCACATATTATCAATTGACTCCAAACGCAGGATTTTATTTTATGGATCATATTGGATTATTTGTGAAAGTGGGCAAAAATTTTGGATCTTTTACTGAATTGATTTTACTACTTCTATCATTTTTTCCCCACACATAAATGTGAGCTCATAGTGCTTCTTTGCAGTACTGACTTTTGCTTTATCTCTGTATTACTGCTCTGATCTTTTTTTAATGTTATAAAATGTGATTACTGATAACCTAATAGAAAAGAGAAAGAATTAAATTACATTTCTTTTGCTCTGATCACAAGAGAAGAAGCAGTAGGGAAATAAATACCTGTGCAGAAAATGTCATAAATTCAATAGACATGAGATAAATTAATTTCTTCATTTATTTTAAAAACTTCAGGGGTGTTTTGGTGTTAGTTATACCCACTATAGAACTGGGATTGTGCAATTATTATGGTGTTTACTGCTGTGGGGTGAGTATTATCAAAAGATACTTTGATACGTAGCCATTTGCTTTCTTTTCAGGTGGCTGTGTTTGGTGCACCTAATTTGCAGTACCAAGTCTCTTTTTTTGATCTGTTTTTGATATACATTGGGAGCACTGACACAAAATAATTTTTCCAAGCATCCGCTTTTAATAATGAGAAGAACTGCAGTTGCTTTGAGTTAGATGAGAAGGAAGTGAGACAGCAAGTACCTTTTCTTCCCTTCTTGTATATGCTTTCACTTATTGCTGTTACAATACGTGTGACACATGCAGGCATGCCAGAGTGGAAGGTGAGTAGAGAGTCTGTACAGAGTCTGTGGTTGGCATGCAGTTTTACCCAACATTTCAAGACAGTCGGTCTCTTAAAAAGTTAGCAAAAAAATATATCAGCTTAAGAGTAAGTAAATACAATGAAATAAAATAAGTTTGAGGTCTTTACTCTCTCTTCTTCCCCCATCAGATCTCGCAAATCTTATTGCGGATCTTACATAGTGCTCTGAGAGGTGTTACCCTTACACTTCCCTGTATGTGCAAACACATGCCCTGCATTTCTGTCAAAATGTTGGATGTTAACAAAGAACCCCGTTTAAACTGTTTATGCAAACAATGGTTCACTTAAACTGAAATGATTTAGGAAGCAATTCAGCTAAAAGATCTAAAAGAAGTGCTAATGCAGTTGGCAGGCAGTGACGGGCAGCTGGATGGCGGGTGGTCAGTAACCTTCCCTGCTGTCACAGCTGCTTCAGAAGGCTTCTCTGCCCAGCGGCATCCTTGAGAACCATGCTTCTCAGAAGCTCAGCAGGCATTTGGATCACTCTGCTTCTACAGTGGTTTGATTCACGGGGTCCTAACGAAAGAAAAGGAGAGTCTAGAATCACATGGATTTTAGACTGTAAGAAAACTTTCAAGGTTCGATCCCATTTTCTCATCCTTATCATTCAAGTTTTATTTGATATATTTCAGAAGGCACATACATTCAGTAGCATTAAAGCATGTATTCTTATGCATAAATTGTTTGCAATGACATTTCCTCATCTAAGAGTCACAAAACAGAAAAAATTGAAACATTGCTAATGACTGAGCAATGAATTGCCTGTTACTTTCCTACTGTGTCCACACAGAATGCTTCATGCTCTCTGGAATGATCATCAAGATTTTGATCACAAAATAAAACAAACACTTCTGTCTTCCAAGTTTATGTTTAATTACTGTCAGTGTTCTGGTGCGAGATTCTGTCCATCACAAGGCACAAAGACAGGGGGTGAAAGTCCTCTGAGGATGATGTTTACTTAAATTTCAAACTTTTCAACTCGTGTTTGGATTCCTTTCTTAAAAGCCTTTATTAAATAAAGAATGTTATTGTTCCTTTCCTTTAAAAACCTCCAAAATCATGCAAACCATGCAGGAGAATTCTGCAAGAGCCAGAAAACACAAAATTCTTCTCTCTTTGGTAGGAAATTTGAATATTACATTTTAATTTCAGGTCTATGCCATTCAGATCTTCTCATAGAGCTTCCCTTTTCTTTCTTACAAGCAGAATAATAATTCTAAGAGTAGTTATGTCAATTCATTAAACTAATTTTCCTATGGAAAGGACACATGTTATTGAGGATTTGTGAAGAACTGACATGACCATTGTTCATCAGATGAGTATGCTGCTGTTCTTGAAATGTTTCTGTTGTGTTCATAGCCAAATCATGAATCTCAGGAACTTTGATGTATCTTCATTGTTAGACATAGAGCTCTTGGATAACATAGAATTGAATTCATTAATTTCAATTTAAATTTCTTCCAAAAAGCGATAAATATCTAGTGTAAGTTGTGTATGGTTTTGGCCTGTAATCACTGCAAAGTAAGTTTTGTGATGAATGTCTTTCTGCTTTCTGCACCAGTTTTCCAAGCTGATTTAAAGCACCTATGACCTGCTCTATTAGCTGACTAAGAACAGGTCCCTGAAGCAAAGAATGAGAGCGGAGGGAAAATTTTTTTATCTTCTTACTAGTTGGTGATTTAAAAAAGTGGTGCTGCTCATTGATAAGCTTGAAATGCTGATGAAAATCTAATGAGGTGTTCACATTTGCAGACTTGGAGAGCAAACCACAGACAAGCATTTTTGTGTGAAGTCAAAAATATTAGAATGCTCTTGTCCATGTGATTTTTACATAATACCATGAATAAACTTTATTTGAAAAACATATTCAAGATGTCTTATTCAAGAACACTTTCCTGGGAAACTTAAGAATAAAAAAAAGATAAAAAAGGAGCTATGTAATGAGTAGGAGAAGGATGTGCTCTTCTGAGGAAGCTGAATCTGATACTAGTCCATTTCAACATTTTTATTAATATAGGCAATAAATGACATTTACTAAGAGAGTGATTTGGAAGTCCTGCCATCCACACATATAGCAAGAAACCAGGAAAATCACAGTAACAAAGAAAATTTAAAAAAAAATTAGAGACCCATTTAGAATTATCTGGAGACTAATAAAGTAAAATTAAAAAATAAAGCAAAATAAGTTTAATACTAGGACCAACTTGAATTGAACTTATATATACTGTCTAAAGAGCCAAGATGTGTACATTTCTTCATGAAAGATACCAAAAATGAGGAAAATAATTGGTCTTAACAATTTTAATTAGAGTAATGTCAGGTGCCTATGTTGTATATAATCTTTCCATGTTTTTGTACAGGAAAAGCATAAGCAGGAGTTAGAAGACATGAGAAAAGCTGGACATGAAGCTTTGAGTATTATTGTTGAAGAATTCAAGGTAAATGAGTTGCCAAGATAACATAATTTCCATGTAATATTATTGTAATATCATAAGTATGCCCTACAGGAAGTCTTTTTTAGTACTGCTTGTTCTGGTTGCTCAACTTCTTTCACTTTAAGACTGTCATTTCTGTTGCTTCCAATTTTGATTCACCTGAAATTTTGCATGACGTCTTCTTGCTCTGCACTTTGGGAAACTTCAGATAAAGCAGGTTAGCCATTTTCAGTAAACTTAAACAAAACAAAACCAAACATGAAACAGAAAAAAACAAGAATGCTCAGTCAATTGTGGTAAACTTTGAGTTTGATTATTTATCACTTATCCGTGGTTTGGCCCTCCTCAGTCTCAACAAACTGCATTTACAGGGAAGCAGCCTTCACAGAGCAAGTCAGGAGGTTTTTATCTACACAGTACTAAGAGAAGGAGTTAAGGAACAAATAAGACTGAGTTGTAATTCTTCTCTCATGTTGTTCCTATTTCCATTTAGCCAGTAAGATGAAAGAACTGGATGTTACCATGGAGGATAAATCTGTGTCTCTTGTACTGTTACAGAAATTTTCTAGTAAGAAATGCACAGAGAACAAAATCTGTATCAAGTTAGGAGAAGGAGTAGGTAAAGCTAAGAATTCTAATTAGGCTTAAAGAGGTAAGGAAGATCTGACAGGGAAAAAAGACTGATAATAGGAAATGGAAAAGAAGGCTGTTTTTGAGAATGAGAAGGGAGACCCAAGACCTGGTAGGCACCTGTGAGCTGGGAATACAAATCTGACAATGTAATTAATAAGGGGAGATTCAAACCATAACTGTTCAGCAACAGTAATTCATGACGAAGAAATGATCTGGCATGGAGGGCAAGAAGACGCAGCTGCAGAATGGTTTCAACTCACTGGAAGCAAGAACGCCATCAACTGAAGGACTTCCATGTAAAGGAGTGAGGTTTCCCTTGTAGCAACCCATCCTGGGATGTGAGTGCTCAGGGGCCTCTTTTGTTAAACAGAACTGATGCTATGGAATGAACTGAACGCTGGGCTAAGATGCCCACACGATCAGTGCTGGTGCAAGTGTATGTAAGGAATTGTCTCATGTTGCGTCTTTGCAGACTCCTAATAGAGCTGCTTATGGAGGTAGGACTGTCCAATCCATTGTTCATTAAATCTTTTTATGTTTAAGCACAAACATGTTTAATTTGTCTCAAGGGGTATGATAAAATTTCCCTAACACTGGGGGGAATGTAACTGGCAAGATAAAAAGGATAGGATTGAGGTTGGGTATTGTGATTCACGTAATGAGCTAAAAGGTTCAGTCTAAGACCTGCTGTTCAAGAAGCCTGCAATACTTTGTTTGGGAGGCTAGGCAGGTTGGTTTGTTTTCAGCAAATACCCAAAACTTACTCGCAAGGTATGTTTCTTTCTGGTGGTGTCAGGATCTGCAGCTCCAGGATAGCTGTCTGTTCCAGATTCCAAGTTTGCTGCAAAATTTGGGTTCCTAGTGTTATGCAAAACTTTTTTTTAGTTAGGTTCTGTGGAGTTTGTAGACTCCATTCCTCACATATAAGGTAGACCTACCAAGTTCCAGGTCTGAGAGGGCAGCATTCTGTAGGGTATGTTTTTAGGACTCTCTGCTTGAAGGCAGACCATGTCGTAGGCTACAGAAAAGTATAAAGTAATTCTAGTTATCATACAGGTTTGTAACTACTCATAATAAGAAAACCTGTTAGCAGTTTTCCTAATAACTGTTAGTAGTGTTCTAGATAATACTGAAACTGGACTATCTGTAGAAATATGCCTGTCTCCATTAATACAACTTACACAAATTTCATCTAAAGGGAACCTATCCAGAAAAAAGTTTCAGACATTTCCATTCTGGAGAAAAGTTGAGCATGGCCACTGATGATGTCCCCTTTCTCCATACCTCCCTCATTTCAGTTCTGGACCAGAACTACTCTGTTTCTTTTCCCTTACTTCTTTGGGGACCACTTTGCAATAGAACTTCTCAAATGGGAATTTTCTTCGGACTGTCTCACTTTGGATGAGCCACTGAACATGTTGCGTATCAGCATTTTTAACTTCTGTTTTGTGCTAGATGTGTATAAAATATCTAGCTATTTACATTTTGAAAAACCCAGTGGGCTATCAGTAATTGCTGTATTTATGTTTCTTCCTTTTTATTTCTGAAAATATAAGGAAATTGTGAAATGCAACAATTTTATAGTATCGAATGAAAGTTCTGTATGTTTTCTAGATATAATTTTTCACCATTTTAATGCCTTTGTGTGAGCCAAATGAGAGTTTTGCGTGGATGATATTGTCCCTTTTAAGGAATAATTTCTTCATGTATAGTTGGGTAAGGAATATACTCATGTGCCATATTGATTTTTGAAAACTGTATTACCAGACAACAGCAACTGGTAAGATCTGCTATGCCATCTGGAAAGATTTATGTTTATCAGTTTCTAGGATTTGTCACAAAAGATTAGAGATTTAATTGAATACTGTGATTCTAAGCAATATTTATATTTAGCATATTATTTCTCATAGACTGTTTATATTTAAGTTATATGCTGTTTATATTCAAGTTATATGAAGACATTTTTTAATATCGGGGAAGCATAGCATGAATATGCTTCATACAAGTCTTCCTGTTGCCTCATGTGGTTAGTTGCCATGTTTTGATCAATGAGAATACAGTACTCTGAGGAGAAATAACTTCAGATATGCCAGCATCAGAGCAAGATACTGCAACCAATCTTGTCTGCAAAGATGCAGCTAGTTGTTCTTCAGGGTAACAGGAAAAATCAAAAAAGTTTTTTAGGTTTAAAAAAAAAAATCAAGCTTTTTTTTTTATTCTTTTTTTATAGCTTAAATACCTTTTTAGTAACACTTTATCATGTAACTAAAAAAAAAAAGAATAACAATGAATCATTAGTGAATTCAGTGAAGGCAAAAAACTGTTCTGTAGTTTTGTTTGGGAATATTTCCTCATGGATTCTTTTAACAATGTTAATTCATGGTTACTATTTCAAGATGAAACAAAGTTAAGATTTGTTTTTTCTCAAGTAAATGAGCCAAATGTGTTTTTGTAATGAGAAATGTAATATTTTATGTTTTGGGGGCTTTCTAATTACTCATATCTTTAGGAATTTATTATATTTATAAGACATGTTGGCAGTTAGTAGTCAGATAACCAAATAAAGAGTTCTACATATAGCATTTGTTTAAAACCATAAAGTAAATCTGATTAGTCCTTCTAGTGAAATACAGGATTGTGGAATTCATTGACTCTTTTAAATCACTTAAGATTAGCCATACTTAATTTTGTGCTGAAATATGTCTTCTTTAGGATTTAACACCATCTTACACTAATACATATAATTTATATGCAGAAGTGATTTCCATTTTCAGTAGGTTTTGTAAGTACTACCTAATTAATCCCCAAATTACATTGAGTAGGGAAGTTCATCAAAGCAAGTCTACTGAATTGTTTAAAAGGTGTAGGAAGGAAAATCTTTCTTATGATGAATTTTTTCAGTAAGAATTCAGTCCTATTTTTCATTCCTTGTGTTTTAATAAAATGAACCAATGCAGATTATTCCAATCACGTGCCTGCTCATGGCCCAAATTAGGTTCTGTTGCAGTCATGTCTGTTGAAATTATGACTAATCCTCTCTGATACCAGCCAATTAAAATTTTGTAATACCACTCCAAGCAGGGTTGTAGCATGAATGAATGTAATGCCCAAAATTGGTTATTTAAGGATAGCTATGTAAAAATATGAACATTCATCATGCCCCAGAAAATAATCCTCAGAATCCCCCAAGCCCCAAATCCTCTAAATTAGGTATTGAATCTCTGGGTTGAACAACAATGGAAAAGAGCTGACTACTAAGCTTTTCTGTATTCCCAGCATAGATAAGTCATCCTACTGGTAGATTTGTGAAAGTGCCTTTCTTTTGGCATACAAAGGAAAAGGGACTTGCCATTTTTCCACTTCTGTCTATGTATGGGGTCTGGCTGAGATGAAGTTAATTTTCCCCATAGCAGCCCTCATAGTGCTACGCTTTGCACTGGTAGCTAGAAAGGTGTTGATAACACACCAGTGCTTTGGCTACTGCTGGGCAGTGCTCACACAGCATCAAGGCTGTCTGTCCAACATTTCCCTCCTCACCAGTAGGCTGGAGGTGGGCAAGATCTTGGGAGGGGACATAGCCAGGAGAGCTGACCCGAACTGACCGAAGGGATATTCCATACTATATCATGTCAGTTCAGCAATAAAAGCTAAGAGAAAGGAGAAGGAAAGGGGAGGGCATTTATTATTTATGATGTTTGCCTTCCAGAGCAATCGCTATATGTACTGAAACCCTACTTCCCGGGAAGTGGCTGGGCATTGCCTGCTGATGGGAAGTGGAGAATAAATCTTTTGTTTTCCTTTACTTCCATGTGTAGCCTTTGCTTTTGCTTTTTATTAAACTACCTTTATTTTGACCCACATGGCTTTTTCCATCTTATTTTCTCACACCTTGTTCTGCTGAGGAGGGGAGTGATAGAGCAGCTTGGTGGGCACCTGCTGTCCAGCCAAGGTCAACCACCACGATCTACAAGGCTGCCAAGTTAGTAACCAAAAGCTCACATTTTTCTTAGGTTTAGAGCTATTTATTACTCCTTGCAGACTTCCTGCAGCATACTTTTTGTAGCTGTTGTTACTGTATCTTTCTATGCTTGAAAATGGGTTACGCTTTCTGATAATCACTCGCCTGTATTTTAGAGAATTATTTATTGTAAAAGGGACTATGTTTCTGCACATTGATCTTTCATTAGTACGCAATCCCTAGACAGACCAGGCACTCACGTTTAAGACCAAATTCTCTCAATTCCTACCCTTGTTGTGATTGGTCCTTTTTGATATGGCAACAGTGTCGAAAATGGAGCTGACACAAGAAGTCAAATACTGAATGATCTAATTTCAGGGACCTGAATATACCAAAGCCCTTAGAATTATTGCAGTTGCCTTTGGAATATTAGCTTGCCAAATGTGCTGGGAAAGCCATTAACAGAGATCATTAGACACTTTGTAGCACAAACCCTCAAAAACCTTGGCCATTATTAAGCATCTCACATTCTTATCTTACTTTCGACAAATAAACCATCTACAACATGGTCACAACACTTGTATTAAAAAACATGGAAAAACAAATTAAAAATTAACTTAGTGTTCTGTGTAGGTCAAGTTTCCCCTTCTTGTGTTTACCTAATTTTGTTTAATTTCTGTCTTTCATGTCATTATTTTTTTAAACTTTTATCCCTGGTGATTAACTACGGTAAAGAACAGTAAATGTAGATCTTGGAAATGATGCTTGTGGAATCATGTCACATTTTAAGACATTTACCACAAGCAACATTAGGATTTTTCCTCTGCTTGTTTAATCAAGCTTTTGTTCTGAAATTGTCATAGTTCTGTAAATAGACGAGTTAAGATTTTTAATCTGTTTTGTTTATGTTTCTCACCATATAAAATATCCTCTAATGTAAGCCTTAAAGAAGATGATGTTACAGGCAGGTGTATTTATTTGATGGTATTTATTTACTGAGATTATTTTATGCAATTATTAGTCTTTTAAAAGACAGCTCGCATGAATCAGATGTGTTTCCTTTTCTGGAAATTAACTGCAAGATGCAAAGTCCTTTCCAGCCCTTTCTACAGTGAGAGTTTTGTCTATCAGTTTTCAGTGTTAGGTGGTTGGGTTTTTTCAGCTTTCCTGAGTGTAAGAACAGACAGATTTGCAAAGCACGGGATATGTGGGGGCCATCAGATTATCTTTCAAAAATATTTCTGTCAATAATAGACCTCTGAACTGAAAGATTACCCTCTAATAAACAAAGGAAACTTTAAAAGATTTCGTTACAAAAGATGTTAATCTAGCATCAGGATATCTTTTTTTAGACATAGTTTATCTCTAGTGAGGAGGGAAAACTCTTGAAACGTGGCCAGTTCTCAGCTCTTTAAAACACCAGCTTAGTTTATTAAGTTTCCAAGATGACATACTGGCTTAGAAAGGCCTGACACATGAATAAAAGGATAAATTCAAAAGTTGTTGCAAGGGCTTGTATTTCACTTCCAACTTCTATACTTGTCCATGTGTAAGTTGCACTAGAATTCAAGTGGGCCTTGAATATAATACAACATTTTTTTTTGTGATGAAGAGCTGATGGCTAGAAAAGGAGAGATTCCTTGCCATTTCTACAATATAGGAATACTCATGTACAACAGTGATGCTGCTATCTTTCTACATAGTCCTAATAAAAGCAAGGTATAATCAAGTCTTAATCTTCTGAAGATCTGGCTATCACAAATATTTCACTATTGATTAAATTCACTTGATATTTTAAAGTAATTGTAAAAATTACCAGGTATCTTTAACTCCCTTTTTAGTAAGGATGACTTTTTATATATGGTTCTGACTATAGAACAATAAATGTGGTGTTAAATATTATAATAACTGAAAGATTTGATTAAGAGTGAGTTTGCATTTTGTTTCTGGCAGAAGTCTGGGAGAACAGTGTTTTCTGGAAAGTCAGTCATTTAAACTCTCATGCCAGTACAACTGAGATATCTAGATAAACTGAGCATAGTATTCAAACTGTAAGTTGTTGATCATTACTGGTATACCAAAAGCAGTTGAAAATGAAACTGAAGTTGTTATGCCACTTTACAAAAACCATGTTGCCCTATTCTTGTATTTGATTTAAATGTCTTTAACGTTAGGTCTCTGAAACACCTGACTGAAATTCAGTTCACAGTGTAAGCAGGACAGTGATTCGTGAAACCATGAAGCTTGTTCATACCCTGATGCTCATCAAAATATGTTGACCTTTTGTAAAGAATAACTTGTGAGAAGAATTTTCCACAGGAAATAGTTTTTGACTTGATATGTAAAATTTCAAGGCAGAAGCTCTGTTTAAAGTTTTGGTAGCATACTATGACTATGAGTGGAAACAATTCAGGAAATTCAACTCAACATTTTGTTTTATTTCATGTAGAACCTATTTCATTGTAAATTGCAAGTTGACTCTGACCTAAGCAGGAGTTTGTTTGCTTTCATTTTGATTAATATTCATTTGTACAAAAAAACACCTTTATTCCATATCACCTTTATGGACATGTTTTATTTCTATTTAAAGGGAGGCTCACCTGAAAATAGCTTGATCATGAAAATACGCAGTATTTTGGGCTGAAGTGGACAAGTTAGATTCTGTTGAAAAAGACATTTTAGGAAATCTTTTAAATAGTTTTATTTATATAGTATTTGTACCAACTAATAACTGAGTTATAACACAACTGGACAAATAGTATGTTTTATTGAGTTAGTGTATCTTCTCCAAGGGCCAGGAAAGAATTTTGATTATGTCTTCTGCTCTGTTTTATCACTCAACAATTGGTTAATTATATTTTTACCTTAAATAAAGTAGTAGAAATTAATTAGTGGTGGAGACAGGATGCTGAATTAGGTGAATCGTTGGTTAACGCTATGAAGCATAGAAATTCTTATGTGCTATTGCTGAAATTGATATTTAATATAGTTTATATGTTTGAAGTAATATGGTAACTTTTCACTAGGTAACTATTTTTAAAGATTACTTGTTTAGGCCATCCTGACTCTGCAACTTTGAAATAAAGAAGGTGATTGATGTACTGGCTTCTAATTAGTTACTTAAGCAAATTAATGATGGTTGAGCAGGGGAAAGAAACCAGGGAGGATATTCTTTTGCATTGACTACAGGTTTTGGTGCAGTGCATTTGGGTAACATTATAGACCATAATGCAGCAGCCTGTATATCATGGTGCATGTTTTATACTGATGTTTCATGTGAGTTGGTTTAACATTTTTTAACAATGCTACATATCTGAGAAGTCTGTTTTTTGCATGGATTGGAATTGCTTTTATACTGTTTTTCAGAAGAGATGAGAGGGGGTAATAAACTCTGCTCTGTTTTTCCTCTTACCTTTTTTTTTTCTGACTAGTTTCTTCTGCCTATAAAAAGAGGGAGTTGAGAGAAAGAGATTTGGCAATTTGTTACTGTTAGGGAATTTGGGATGAATTTGGGGGCAGCAGTCTATATTTTGGTTATATAATTCAAGGATTCTCATAAATTCTAGCTTTTGGCCATACACTAAATCCTGTTCTGGGCAAGCAGCTGAGATTTCTATTGCCAGTAGAATTAAGACAGTATGCACTAGGGCTGGGCAAATAGGTTTTTATTAAAAATGGGCTAGAATGCCTGTACGATGGTTTTTGGCAAAATCTTAATCATTGCACCTTTACCTTTCCAAAGATGAGGACAAATTTTAGAAAGCATCTAGTACCCTATGTGTAACACAGACTGTAGAAATACAGGATAAAATTTTGTGATCATTTGTATTTTCTGATCCTTAAACTTTCCTTCTCTGATTGGGCGCAGTACAATTTTTCAGTCTCTAGTCTCTATGCTGTGATGCAGTTCCCTAGTATTCCTGCCATACATGTAGTGTACTCTCAGTTACATTCTAGGGCTACTTAATTCTCTGACCATTGCTAAAGCATATAATAGAGTAATTAAGATGTGTCTTCCCTTAAGGACACCAAAAGGTGATTACGGGTAAAGCTCTTATGATGTTTGGATCTAGATTCAACTCAGGGCCTTCCAAAATTATTCTAATTTACAAACCTTAAAGCTAAGATTAGCTCTTTATCTGAGTTCAAACAGGGGTTTGGACTAATTTACTCAGTTAAGTTTTGTTTTGTTTCGGTAAAATTCCAGTTTATAAAATTAAGATGGCTTCACTTCTAATATTTCTGCAAACTAATTTAAAAGTGTTTCGTACTCTCATTTAAAAGTGCGAAGGTTTTGATAACGGTTTGAGGAGATAATGGTTTCTGTGATTTTTAGAACCCATCATATATAAAACTGAATGGATGTGAAGACTCTTTGTTCTGCCAGAAGCCACCAGGCATTTTCATTTAGTGAAGGAAAAGTAGGATCAATTCTCTGATAGCTTTTTTGGGTTAGGGTAGTAATGAGAAAGGAGGGAAGAAGCAGGATTTCTTGAACGGTTTGGAACATTTCTGATCATTTAAGCTTTGGAAGAAGACTTGCTTTGCTGTCATTGTCATCCTACAAGTCCTGTTATTTGGAGTGTTCATTTGGAGCAGCCACATTGTATATCGTTATGGTTAAATATGAGTATTAGCTTTCCCGTTAACAATATGAATTTGCTCTTTAAAAACCTCCCCAAAGATGTTCATGTATATATGTACAGAAACAATGAACAGAAAACATAAGGCAGTTGATGATGGAGTGTAATGTGCATTGAGAATATGAATGATTTCCAAGTGGTAAAATAGCAAGTTAGGAGATAGAACTTCTCCCAGATGAATTCTAGCATTTAAACTATCTTATCATACAACTAAAACCATGTAGTTTACAGACACCAGAACATGTTCTGCCCCCCTCCAAGGTTCTACAAGGTTCTAGCACATTCTACAATTTTGCTGTTATTTTCTTATTCCTTGCATTGTAAAGGCTGCTTTACTAACAAGAATCCAGAGATATGGATATTAGAATAAGAACTATAATAAATGAATCTTAGAACTAGAAATTTAGAACTTGTAAAATTTGGCTTCATCTGTAGTGGTTCAAGAGCCATTTTCCTATTCTCAGGGAAAGGAAAATCAGGACTGAGGCAGAGTGAAGACTCCTAATTTTCCTTTTTGGTTAAGTTCCACTGGTTTTAGTCCTGATAAGATGAGAGGAACACACAATGATATTTTTCATTTGTTTTTGAAAGGAAGAAAATACAACAGTACCTCAAACTGTAATCCGTCTGATACCTGATAGATTTTGGAATGGGACCTAAAGGTTTGCTCTTCCATGTCTGACTCTTGATAGTTTCTTGTCACTTCTTTGAGTCATCTTCTGTTCCTGTATTGAAACTGAGGATATCAAGCTATATTAATTGTTAAAATATTTTTCTTGTCCCATTCTTTTTTTGACCAAATAAACCCCACTAGATACCTTAATGTAGTGTAATTTTTGGGAATAATTCTGGTTATAGAGGAATTAAATATAGAAGTGTTAATTTGGCACCCTTCTCTTAATAACTTTCTCAGTGCTACTATCTACTATAATTTTATTTTTCTGATATACAAGCCAAAACAGCTATAGTTTAAAGTCTGAGGCTTAAAACTTGGCTGAATTTTAGCTTTGATTAGCTAAAAAAGGTATGACAAGTTGAAAATTGATTATAACTGAATCAAACCTAGTAAAACAATGTCAGAGTAGACATTAATTCTTGGTTTTCTCAGTTAATGTTTTTTGCCCAGTTTAGTAATGGTAAAAGTGTAATATGAGATGCAGAGAAGAAGAAAATGTTAAAAGGCAATGCATATATGTTTGATTACTTGGAGCTGTGGTGATATTTTTGTTTTTCAGGAGTCAGAGGAAAGATGTTACTATTTTTCTTATTATACCTAAATATACTTCAATTATTTAGCACATATAAACCTTGCAAATTCTGTCTTTGATTAGTGGAAAGGCATCAGATCAAATGATGATGTACTTACTATCACAACTATGGTTGAGCAGCCACTAAAGTGGCTGCAGTTCATTCTTGTTCATACCTGGCTTTGTATTTGAATTTTAAGCAAACCACTTTAAATAGTTGTTTATCTAAGATACCACACTTCTTTAAACTGTTCCCTGATACGATGACTTACATAAGAGGTTGGGAGGCAGACGTTTTTTGAAAGCCAAGGAAGTTACAAATGGGAATAGAAGATCTAGTAACTCCTTGAAAAAGATTACTTTATTTGGCTCTAGTAAAGACCTACAAGGCGACCTCACTTTTGGTTAAAGGCACATGTAGTTAGGGCTTGTGAAGTGTGTTGTGCTGAGGAGGTAAAAAAAAAAAAAGCCAAGAAGCGGTAAGCACTAGTTGATAAATGTAAAGAATTCATGAAAATCTGAACCCACTATTTCCTCTGTGACTATAACAAGTGTAGACTGAGGCAACAAATGTCAGGATTGTAGAAGCAGATCCACATCAAGACTGACACCTCTCCATCACAGTCCTGAAACTGGCTGTTGATACAAGATGACCCTTGCCACCCTGTGTCAAGGAAGTTCATTGCACAATATATAGAAGGAGAACTGAATTACCAAGAGCACCCATATTGACTTCCTACCCTTTGACTTTGTGCAACACATGCCATAGGCTACATCCTGCTGTAACCTTACTTGAAGTGATTCAATGAGCTATAAAAGGGAGATTGCTTCAAGAGTGCCAACTTGATATTAGGTCAGTGGCCATAGATTTATGGAACATCAGCCGACCAGGATAATTGTGTAATTAATTAAGGAAAAAAGTGGTGTTTCAGCAGGGATAATTAGTTGTCCAGTATAGCAGTTAGTCAAAAGACTTAGTGTCATAGTACTGAAGGAAGTATGTAACTATAGGAGTTAGAGATGGCTATCATCAAATAGCTAAATGTATGTTTTAGTTAATTAGTAATTTAAGTAGTTTATTTTCTTGGAATTTGTAAAAGCTTTGAATGGATATCATGTATCTGTTCTGTATTTACCCCATCAATAAACCTTAAATGGTGGTTGTTATCAGACAAAGAAGAAAATTACCTCATTTTTTAACTCCATGGTTTTTTTGTGTTTTTTGTGTTGTTGGTGTTTTGGTTTTTTTTTTTGTTTGTTTGTTTGTTTTTTTTACAATCTTGGAAAGACATTGTTTTATGACATCTTTATGTTCATATTTACTTTTTAGAGTCAGCTGGAGCCAGGCAGATGTAGGATATATGCAATGAACATAGTAGTGTTCTAGGTAACAACTGCATGTTAGATTAGAATTAAAGGAAATCGTCACGTTTGGCTTTTATTTTTAAAATTGTCTTAATTCTAATAATTTATTAAATATGGGACATGATTTTGATGATAAATGAAGAATAATGAAAGACCTAATTTAAAGGGCAAGATACATTTTTTTAGTCATGTCAATTCTCTATGACAGTTTTCTGTTCATACTTTGGAAGAGTAGACTTTCTGTTTTACAGAAGTGATTACCTGACACTACTGGCAATTATGATCAGTCCTGAGCATCAATTATGATCAGTCCTGAGCATCAAAATTTTCTCATGAGAATAAAAACAGTCCACACTTTAAAATCAATTAGAACTTAGCATTCTGTTTTGACTGTAAGCATGTCTTAAAATCATAAGGTTCTGAGAATCTTCAGCTTCCCCTTAAAAGGGGAAACCTTATATTTATAATAAGGAGTTATTGCTATTTCAGGGTACTGTGTGATACACCTTGTCTTCTTTTAAGTGACTTGGAAAGATTTGAGCCTTGCCATAGATAATTTATTCTGTACTTTAAAGGCTTGTATGACTAGCTGCAATGATTGGCTGCATCTCTCCATAGAAATAAAGATTTTTATCTGGAGATTTTTTTTACAGCATAACATCTCTATTTTCTTACTTGGCCAACTAGTGGAATAGCCAATACAGGATCAATTCTGTAGTACTATTTAAACTATATTAACAGTGTCTATTATAGAAAAGGAAGGCTTTTGTTTCTGAATGTAAAATTTTTATATATCTTCTAAAAAAAATACATAAATTTAAAAAACTAACTACCTCTACATGCCATTGGAAAAAAAAGTTGGAAAGAAATTAGCTTTTATGGATATAAACTTATGGCTAGCTAAATCCCCTGCAAAGACCGGTAAATGTATTATTAGACTTTGATTGAAGTAAGTGTTAAGCACCATTTTCTACCTTTTAAATCTTTCTGAACTCATGCTGAAAACTACTACCATGCTATAGCATTACTGAAGAACACTAATTTTGGCATAAGGGCTAATTAGCAGAAAATTTGGAAAGATAATTCAAAAATTGTCAGAAGGTATTTTTTGTATACATTTTTGGTTTTTTTTTAAGTATTCAAAATTGTATTTAATGTGTGTGTTATGTTCCATAAAGTAAATATATCTGTAAAATAAAGATTGTTTGAAAGATGGGATTTTTTTTCTTTGTCTGCATTCGGGCCAAAGGTCTGTTTTCTATAAAACTTCTGTCTAAATGACAGAGTAATTTCAACTATTTCACTATATTGATTACTAGTTAAAAATACTTTGTTACATAGTGTATAAATAGCCCAATGAATAATGACATATGGAAAGTGACATAGATATTTTATGATATTAGGGTAAAAGACTTGCATAGGATGAGTTAAGTAAATCCCACGTTAAAATGCCATCATTGTTTAAGGAAGCCTGAATGTAATTCCTCAAATGGTAATTTGGTTTTTCACGTATCTTAAAATTTTTTTATTTCTCTTTTTGCATTTAGATGCTGGAGATTCTGCAGTCAAGTGCATGTGAATACACACATGCACACACAGATGCACACACACACAAAGTTCCTAATTTTATCATCTCTTTGTTACTGTCTTGGTACTTCGACTTTCCACACTTTGACTTCCACTGCTTCACATTTGAGTGTGAACTTCCTGGGGGGGCGTTCTTTTATGTTTTAAATTACTCAGAATTTCCATCTGCTTTTATTTGACTTGTGGTTGTGAAGATCATGCTTGGCCCATGGGATCTTACACTGTGCCGAGAGGATGTGGAGTTTTGTCAGCCAGGGAAATATGTCTGGCTTTTTTTTTTTTTTTTTTTTTTTCTTCAGCAGCTTTCATATGCTTCTCTTCTTGTGTGGTCCCACTAAAACTGAGTATATTTAACAGAAATACTCTCCTCCTCTATCTGCTGTGTGCTGCTCTCTTTTAAGCAGACTGTGTGTAAGAAATCTGAGATCCAAAAAATTTTAGTCTTGACTGAAAACAAGGTAGTGTTACATGAAGGGTACTTTAATAGTTGCACATTCCAAATTTATAACAGCATTCCACATTCTGGTTATGCACAAGTATTAGTAGATCTGCAGTTACCAATAAACATCCCAGTTATATCTATGTTGAATATTCTGTGCTTTCTTTTTGCAGGCACTGCTACAATCTACAGTTCAACAGCAAGGAGCAGCTGTTGAAAAACAGTATATACTAGCAATTGAAAAACATTCTCACAAATGTGAAGAACTTCTTAATGCTCAGGTATGGATGTGAACATACAAAAATCTTCATGATTTTCTTTTAGTTTCAACTTTTTTCTGTTTGAAAAAATATTAACATATGTGATCACCAAAGAAAATAATCAATCTTTCACCTTGTGTGCTCAGCATAACAGTACACACAAATACTTAAAAATGCAAAATAAAAAATGACTCCTCATCTGTTGGGACCAAATGTGTTTTATAACATTTAAACCTGCTTAGAACAGATTCAAGAGGAGTGTAGCACTGAGAAAAAGTGTTAGAGCAACTTAATGCTTAGTCCTTTAACAGCTGCCATTTTCTGTAGTCTTGGAGAAAACGTGCAATTCTTTTTCATTTATGTTGTTAAATGCAGGATTTGATTGGATTGGATTTGCACAAATTTTTGGTCCAAATTTTTTTATGTTCTTAGATAGTAGACACAAACATCTGTTGTCCAAACCTATTTTTATTTCATAGAAATCTTACATAAAAATTAAAAAACTAGCCGTGATGAATTAAATAATATTCAGAAATACAAATACATAAATAGGCCTATATTGGCTAATTTAACATGACTTGAGTAAAAGCACACTGCATAGCAAGTGTTTGGAATCACATCAATTACCGATGAGTATCTGAGCAGTGTAAACCTTATTTGTAAATGAAAATATCTCGGTTTTACTTAGGTACGGTTCTTGAATCAAAGTAATAGTGAACATTAGTATATTAGTTAAAAAAGAAAAAGCACTAATTTGCTAATAGCATCCTCAAGTTGTTTACACTGCAATTAACAATATTAACAGTTAACCTTTTAAGTATTGTTAGCAACAATTCTACTAAAAATACAAAGGATAATAGTTTGCTTATTTAATTTTCTTGGGGTATATTTAGACCTAAATACATCAAAAGTCCACTTGAAGTATTCCACCATTTCCAATGGTATTTTATGACCATTTCACTGTTAAGTCCATATCAATTAACACTTAGTGCAGACATATATTAAATATATAAACGTTTGTATAAACAGTATGAAGGAATGATGTAATAGTTTGGAGAAATCAATTCCATCATGAATGAGGAGTGTATTGCACAGAACTACAGTTATTTAATGCTTACCATATAAAGCTCTGCCTAAAAAGCAAATGAAAATGAATTTTAAGAAAATGTTTTGTGTTTCTGAAATGAACATATTGTTTACTGACTTGATACCATTTTCTGGATGTTAAAAAGGAGTGAATCTCATGAAATCTGGAAAAAGTACTGGAGGATTTTTTGAGAGTGTACTTACAGATTGAGATTTTGACACAAATATTGCTCCCGTTTTTTTCCATTGCAAACCAAACGGCAGAGACAGAAATGTGAAAACATGTTCAAGAAGTTCTGCTTTACCTGGGGAGAACCCAACAATGCAAGAGACCTATTCTTGGGTGTAGGACAGGAGAGTACTTATGACATAACACAGTGCCCCGTTCACATCATGTCTACATTTAACGCAACTTAACACCGCCTTTGGATCCCAGAAAAGGTTTTCATTTTGTTCACAAACTTCCAAGTCATTTCTCATTCAACTCAATCAAGGATTACCACCTTTAATTGTAATATAAAACTGGGATTTGAAGCCTAATCAAGTAGACAAGTGTGAGTGCTTATGGCAGAACTACCAGGTTTAATAAAATAGGATTTATACTGGCAAATTTTGTTCACTCATAAATCTTTGTTGGAAGAGATCTGAGAAATGTGTAGTACGATTTTACTCTTTTTTTAATACATTCATTCTTAAATGTATGGTTTGGTGTTTAGCATATGGTTTTGTTCAAATGGTTTAGTTCTGTGCTAACAGTTAAGATTGCTGAAATGAGTACTAACGTTTATACACCAAGTTGATTAATACACTATGTTATGGGATTGTACATGCATATCCACCTTTACATGGAGAATTATGAGTATCTATATCACTGGAAAGATTTTTTTTTTTGGTGCAGCAGTAATCACACAGTGCAAGTATGTTCTGTACACAAACACAGCTTCTCTTTTTTTGTTCCCTTCTAATATTATTACCTTACAAGCAGTATTTTGTCTTCAAACTTTTAATAAGTAAAAGAAGCCCATGTAAAACTTTGTCAACCCATGTAATTTTTTGTCCTCATTTGCCATTCCTTCTAAATTTCTGGTGTTTTATTTCCAGTTCCACAAAATCAAGATTATCTTATGTAATAACTCCTTCCTCATGCTTTCTCCTAACCTTGTTTTCCTCCGAAATTCCCATACCCCTCCCTCCCAAAACTGTCTCTTTGAGAAGGGGGAAAGGCTGGGTTTTTCTGTGTTTAACCTATCATTAGAGTTTATTTAAGTTTCTGATTTTGAAGCTGAATTTTATCAGGGTGTTGTGCTTGTGATGGAGATGCATGTTAAAAGTCTATCTAGAGAGGTACCATACTGCTGATATGGTCAGTGTACAAGGCTGTATCTTCCAGGATAGGGGAAGATGTGAAAGGCCTAGTCCTATAGTTCTATCTCAGTTTTCCACTGGACAAAATTCTGCAATTCATCTTTGATCATTACATGTGAAGTTTTGCAGCATACTGGCTAGCTATAGGTAACATCATCTACAGAAGGGAACCATCAGCCCATCAACACAAATTGTCTTCAGTTCTCTATCTTGTTTCAGGTCTGTCAGCTAACTTTTAACTGTACTCTTACACTAGGTCTAACTGCATAGGTTTGCGTTTTAGGACGTTGATAAAATTACAGAAACTTCTCCAGAGTAAAATTCTGAGTCATTTTCTGTTGTGGCCATTCTGACAGGTGCCTTCCCCACTGATCCTAAAGTAAGAAAGTTCCGGTCTATTTTGTAGTTTAGCTTCATCTGCTTGAAGTTTCTATGTGTGTGTTATATAGTACTTTTTCTTCCTTCAAGTGAGAGAAGTCTCAGATTTTGCATTTTAAGCCTTTCAAAGCATCCGGGAATAGTTGGCACAGTTTTTAAAATATCTCCTTGAGTAGCTTTGTTCAATATACTCTCTGACATACTGCACTGAACTGCCTCTCGGTGAAGTGTCCTTCTGTGTTAATCGTTATCACTATGCATTGCTTTTGAAACAAACACTTGAGAGATGAGTATCAGTTACTACTCAGTTACTGTCCACAGATGCCAGGTATTTCTACATCTACCCTTTTCTTAGTCCGTTAAATGCCACTTGTCTTGAATATCCAACCTCAAATGTCCCCTAGGTCTGCAGCTTATGGGTCTCCTTTCCCCTTTGCTGGAATGTGTTGAAAGGACCAATTCCCTCAAAGAAATTATGATCACTGTAATGAATGCTTCCTGGGGAAAAATCTTTAGGGCTGCTGTTTTTTTTCAAGGAAATACACTCTCATATCAACATTTCAAAAAGCAAGCGAGGCATTCTGATGGCATGTTCAGGGGCACCAGGGTTGTAGTGTCTTTCATCAATGAACAGGACAATGAGAACTCACCTCTATGCCAGGAATCAGTCACATCATATAGTGTATATTTAGGAAAGCGATACATGTCAGTTATACATTTCTAGCATTTGAGGATATCAGAGAAAATGTCATTGGAAAACACCTGTCAGTTTATTACAAGTTGGAAAATCACAAATTTCATCCTTATCTTTTTCTGAGACACAAACATATTTGATATTGTCTCCTGAAAACAAACACCAACTTTGATCTTGTGGTTTAACTCATGTGCCATATGAAAATACATACTGAAAAACATGATCCAACAAACCTTTGAATGTAAATTTTTAATACTTAGAAAATGAAGGCACATATAACTGCAAGTTAATAAAAGCACTTCAGTATAGACAGGTATTGGTCAGTGCTAGAAGTGAGATGCCACATGGGGTAGAACAATATGTATCTTATTAAGTATGAATGCTAAAAACAAACCAAAAAACAAACCAGACATCTGACAGTAAAATTTATCTCTCTGTGAGGTTGCTGACAAATTTAGACCATAGTTCTACCTTCTTTAGTAAGTGCTAGCGATCTTGTATGACAAATAAGGCATGGAAAAGGTCTACAGGCTATGCATACTCAATTTTTAGCGGGAAAGAGCAGAAATTTTTTATATATATAATTTACGTTCAGTAAATATGTCTCATACTTATGGAGAAATATGGTTTCATCACTGAGACTTTGTAACCAAGCAAATGTCTGGGCTGGATGCTGGATGCAGCTAGCAGAGGCAGGTATCACTGGCAATATTCTGCTATTCCATACTGTAATATGTGGAATAGGGTGTCTTTCACCTTTCCCCGTTTTCCAGTGTTTGAATAGAAGTAGTCTGTTCAAACATCAAAGTAGGTTTTTCTTCTGAACATAGAGAAGACATAGAGACAGAGTAACTTTAAGAAGCATGGACCATAAAAGGCACCATAAAAAGATGGAGTAAGCAATCATCTATTATTTAGAAGTATTTACTGTGTACGACTAGGATATGCTAAGGAATTTTCTCATCAAGTTTGCTAGACCATGAGCATGGTAATGTAAAAGGAATGACCACTTGCCCTGGAAGCCCTAGAAATGATGATGTATCAGAAATTTCTCTTACTATTCAATCAAAGCAGATGGTGTTAAAAACGTAAAGTATATTGAGGTTGATTTTTATATTCATTTTAAACAGTCAATGATCTGTGTATTAAGGTAAAATAAAATCTTGAATACCTGCAGCGAATCGTTTCTCATTTATGAAAAATCATTTTCCCTCTATTTATTTATCTTGCACTTTTGTTTCCATACCTTGATGGTCACCTTCCTCACTGACTTCTAAATAGTTGGAAACAAGCATTCTGGAATGGGGAGGGATTAAAGTATATGTGAAGTGAAGCTCAGATCACACATTTCTATCTCAAAATTATGACTTGACAATATTCCTTTTTTTCTCTATGTCTTCCTGAGGAAACAGTATCAATCAAAGAGATACAACTGTACATTCTGTGTGGTGTTTTCATGCTTGAATGTAGTTAAGGGGAATATATTTTACTGTGGTCCTTAATTTTGTTAGTCTGCATATTTTCCTTTTTGACTCATGTAAAAGAAGAATAAAGAAGGACAAGGAATAGAAGTCCTTAATGTTGTAGTTTAGTTGCATGCATATTCCTTTCCTGGGCTGAACTTTTTTTCTGCTACTCAGTGAACCCTTAAGGATGTGTGGCCTGCAGTTTTCCTTTGTATAGAGTATATTATGCTGAGATTTTTTCCATAGTTTAAGAGGCCAGAGGAGCTGCTGCTGTAACTGCGGAGGCAGAACAGTACTGGAAGCGTCACACAAAAAGGAAAGAACTCAGTTAAATGCTTCCTCTACACTTTTGTATATTGATATTTTTCATGATGATTTTATGTGAAGCTATGAAACAAATCTCGCATTTGTAGATGCAACAGCATTTAAGATAAGTAGAGTTAGCCCCATGTCCTTAATTCTTTTTCCACTGGCTGTCATTTGTATCATAAATAATAGTTCAAAATCTGTTGGACAGTGCATTAAATCTTGTGCCCTTTTTTTGAGACACGCTCAGAAAAGTAGTGGTTTAGCTTCATTTTGAAAACAATTTGCTGAAAGGTCAGTGAGAGTAGAAGTTCCATTTGCTAGAACTCATTTTTTTGAAGTATATGATGCTTCCAAAAACAGCTTTACAGCTTTTAGACAAGCAGAAAACTGGTGTGACAGTAGTAATGAGCTGCTGGAAAGTGATAGATACTTTACCTTCTCTAGTATTTGGATGATGCATTTTGATGTGTTTTGCATAGCCTTCTGCAAAGAGTACCAGTAAGTCCCCCAACAATTCCTAAAATGTCAAATGTAAAAAGTACTTGTCTTGTATATCAAGTGAGTGTTTGTATGCCAGAGAAAATGTTTATTTCATTCAGCAACTCAGTTCCACAGTCAGGAAGTATAATTTTCTATTATTTCAAATCTTGTTTTTATATCTACTCATGATGTGCATTGTGTTTATATAATAATGCTCATCTTATGAAGCTTGATTATTTCTTTTTCCTCCTCTTGTAAACAAAAGAGGTTCTATGTTTTTCCCATCTAATGGTAGTAATTGTGAAATCTTTTTAATACCTGATCTTGAAGGGAGTATATGCAAACTAGATTCTTAGAGAATTTTGAATATTTGCATTTTTTGGAGACATTAGCAAATTTCTGCAGTGATAGTAGTAGGTATTTGAATAATCATGAAGACTTGAAGACTGAAAAAATGAACAATGCGGTGGACATAACCTTTCTGGTTTATTAGTTCCAGCTATGACAGATTTGGAAATTCTCGAGAGTATTTATCATGTCCTCTTCTTTGGGCATTTCCTCTCAGTTCTCAGAAGTCTTGCAGTTTGCTGCTGGGGGAATAATTGTTTATTCATTCCCTCCAAAATGAAGTACTTTCTATCAGTCATTCCCATTACGTTTTCAGCTAATTCACTTTGTACCTAACTTCTCATCCTTAAACATAGTTCATCGAGATGTGCCTTTTCAGGTTTGCTGCTCTTCTGCCAAGAGTGATGTTAGACTTTCTCAGAACTTCTTTATTCTCTGGTAGTTCCTGGTTATGTAAAGGGGGGAAAAAGAATTTATTAGAATCCTGTTGTCAATTTGAATAATTTATTCCTAAATTTATAGCAATTCCATGATATCTGTGTATACAGAGAGAATTAGAGTGAAAAGATCAAGAATCAGCTATTCCTATGCTGGGAAGACTTTTTCTTGTTTGGGTGGGTTGGTTTTTTTTTCCTTAAATCCTGAAAAAGTTTGATTTATCCTCACTCTGTGTTTTGGTTTTGTATGTGTTGACTTTGTATCCAGTGTTGCTTAGTATTTACCTCCCAAAGTAAAGGTTACATTACTAAGATTCAAAAAGGCGTATCTATTTTTTGCAAAAATGTAAATCCTTACCAGAGTCCTCAAACTTCATTTGAATCTGCCCTCTATTACAAGCTAGTTAGAGAATGATTTGTAGTCCCTTTATACTGTTAATTCAGCCAGGATACTTTCAGAATCTCAACCAAAACTCTTATCTGAAAATTGTATTTGCTGCTTTGGATTTGTCAAGTTCCACTTGAAAGTAGCTCTTTAGTGTGATTTTTTTGCTTTCTGCCTTTTGCTTATATACCAAGTTTCCTCAAAATCTTCATTACTTGTTATGATTTTATATTGTCAATACTGCACAACTAAGTAACATAGTATGATTTTTTTTCTCCTTAATTATTTGTCTGTCAGCTATTGTTGAAAAATTATTTTTTCCTCCCTTTTGCTGTCTCCACTACTGACCATTGTGCTGTTTATGTTGCTTATATTTTAGGAGTTAATTTACTTTTACTTTTCCTGAGAGATAAAGCAATTCTGTGAGAACTTATACAGTCTGTGAAATTAATTAGATCACAAAACCAGAAGGGCTAACGAGTACTTTTTTTCATGCTGGAGTTCCTTATCTCTGTATCCTTAGGACCTTGAACTTTGTGGGGGTTTTAATAGTCTCTATTACTATGTATACTTTCTGAGAGAAGTATTTTCATTATTAGATGACTTTGGATAGCTCTTTACTTTATTTATAAACGATAAAGCACATATGCAGCAAAATGTTTTAAGCTTAATTTCAGCCTCCCATGTGCCTCAAATTATACAGTTTACATACTGTCTGTATACTGCTGAGCAGAACCCTGAGGAGGAGTATAGGCTTAGTTATTTTATTACCGCTATTATAATTTTTCCTTTATATTTTCCTTGTTTTAACTTTTCTGGTTTAATAATGTTTTGCTGATTCCTGAGCTTTCTCTTAGAAAAGTTTTGCTGCTTTGTTTAGCCGCTTGGACCTCAAACTGGCAAAAAGATACAGTTCAACCATGCAGTAATAAGTTATAATTTGAGGAAGTGGAAATATGTAACAGATGTTGGAATTCTTCAGACATATTTTCCACCTTGCGCTGCCAAACACTCAGATGCCACAGATAGTGAGGACAGTGTAGGAAGCTAGTTATGATTACCAGATCTTGTAATTTGACTTAGGCATCGTTTAGCAGTAGTGAAGAAAAGGTGCCGTGTAAAAAAATATGCTGTTAAATGTAGCTAGCCTTTCTACAGGAGCAGAAAACTATTATTAGTGTTTTGATAAGGTTGCCTGCTTCCTCAGGATAATATTTTGAAAAAGATGTAGAAATAGACATATTTTGATAACATTACAAAATCATGATGCTCTAACTGTGTATTTTTGTTATGTCACCTCCCTGTTACACAGAGATAATGTTTCCCACGACCTGTGTTATTTCTTCCTACTGTTAGATTCCTTCATGAGACAGAAATGAAAGTAGAACTTTATGGCTTAAGAAGATTTCTTGTTAAAATAGGTGAACAAATTTGAATTGGTGAATTCTTAAAAAGTACAATCCAGCATTTCTTATTCCTGCTGATGAATCAAGCACTGAAACATTTGCTACATGTTTCTGAAGATAATTTTCCACAAATCTCAAAGGACAGGGATTGTTCTAGGTCCATATGAAATGAAGACACAAAAAATATATAATTACATTGGAGATTACAGATGAAGTCTTATTATGTCTGTGTTTTTTCTGTTAAACTACTAACTACAGTGCAGTTTCGTAAGATCAAAAAATTCATGAGATTTTTGTTGCAAGAAAAATTGGTCATTCACTGAGGGTGAATTAGACTTATGTATGTCTTAATATACTGTTTTTCAGAATGATGCCATTAAAAGAAAGTTCCAAGTGTCATTTCATCAGTGTGTGGAAATTTTTTCCTTGGATGAAAGATATGTGAAAGTGTCAAATATTATATTTTGTTGCCATGATATTACAGATAATGCAATCTGTTTTTTTCTCTTTAGTATATTTAATATCCATGCTAACTTCGGTGTTCTGTGCTGTTGATTGCTGTTTTGTTTTTTAATTACCTAACTGACTAACTTTACATAAGCTATGAATAACAGCTAACAAAATTAATTTCTCCATACTGAATTTGGTGGTTCGTGCATGATGATTTACTCAAGACTGTGAGGGAATCGGTCTGCAGAAATGTGAATTGGATGCCCATTAGTTATAGCAAAAGAATTGCATCCCCATTTGTGAATGAAATCTTGTACTTGTTCCCTTTTCAATGAAACAGTACAGGGCCCAGGAAGAAACTATCAATATTTTTAAAAAGCATTTCAGTTTGTGCAAGACACCCTATTTTCCATTTTTCTTTAAATTTGCAGTTTAGGATTAATGGGAATATTCAAGGAATTATAACTGTACTAAATTAGAATTAGTTATTAATAGCTTTAATACAGCATTTTAGCTGTAAAATAGCTCATAAACTGCATTATTTTGTTCACTCCATGAATTATTATAAGATGTACTATGTAATCCTTCAAAAGATGCTTACCTGAGAGAAAAATGTCATGATTCTTCAGAAATAAATTTAATATATAAAAATAACAAAAAATACTGACTAGTTGCTATTGTTATTAAATCTGTTTACAATGTCTTCTGTGACTCACATTCCAGGAAAAAAAGAAAGATTTTTTTTATTTCTTTTTTACAGGAATCAAGAAAAACCACAGAACCTCTGTATTTATATTTGAATCTACATCAAACGATTTTCATTTGGAACCATTGCCTAGAGAACTTCTTGCAGGGAGGAAAACATTATAACCTATTTTTGAATGCTTTTTGTTTTAAGTTGCTTTTTCAGAAGAATCTTCTTGACTCTCTCTTGCTACTTTCCAGAGAGTAGGGTAGGAATACTAGTATTTCTCTCTACTTTGGAATACTACTTTTCTAAAAAGTTTGGCTTTCTTCTTTTATTGGAAAACACTTTCCTGTGTCTCATTGGGCCATCATATTTCCCTAGAATTTGCTCTTCAGAATTTTTACACATCAGAATTTTGCACTCTTAACCCTATGCTCCCTGTCTAAGGAATAAAAGGAAGCAAATTATAGCTTTGTGAGAAAGAGGGCTAGGTAAGGATGCTGGGCTATGGAAATTCATTCAGGCAAAATGGTGACTTAAAAAGCTACACTATTTCTTGTACCTAAGCTAAAGGGTTTTAGATCTGGCTGAGTATCTCTGCGTAGTGTTCTACTGTCTACTGTGCCTTGTAGATAACATGCACAATGTGAATGTGCAGCCTAGCAAACTTACACTGGCTGAAAACTTCCTTGTTGCACTAAAGAGTGAGGTATATTTGCTTAATAACAGATGAATAATTGGATTCAAAGCCCCAACATGTTTAGAATTTTCCATTTTCTTGTTCTTGGATTGTTGATTAATAAAGGAAACCCTAATTTCAACTTCCATTTAAAAACTTCATGGACTCTTATCTTACAATCTACACAGGTTGGGTGGTTTTTTCCCAAACATAAGGCTCCATAAGTAGGTCTCCATCATAAGTTTCACAGGAAAACCGGAATACACTTGGTTAGTTTTCATAGGACTGTTAGGTCTGATGAGCTCATCGTCCTACATACAGGAGGCTGATCACTCTTTCTTGCAGCTTTTTTGAGGT
>NW_010522416.1:46761-57009 GCF_000687285.1 Phaethon lepturus
GTTGAAGCATGGGCAATATCCTCTTGACAGGTACAATGATGTCCAGATAAGCCTAAGATAAAGTGGCCTCTACAATGCTTGGGAATCAAAATTCAGTGTATAGATAGATCAAAGTTGTGCCTTAGTCTCAATGCTCTTCTTTTATTCCTTTAATGCTGTCTAACAGAGAGAGGAACATGTACATAATTCTTACCTGTGGAAACGGGAAGTGCTGAATGAGATTCATTCAACTCTCATCCTTCCAGTAGCTTTTATTCCTGTTGAGAAGGAGAGGAGGTTTATGAAATAAGTTTGCTTAGCTTGTAAGCATTTATGTCAGCATATATGATCTTTAATTCAGCAATGGTCTGTATTGTTAGGAGACCTTTACTATAATTGAACAAAAATCTACAAACCAAGTAAATGAACCTAAAACTTCCTGTTATTTCATGTTAGCTAAAAATACAAGAGCACTTGAAGGCTCTCAAACGTATAAGCACTGAAGTCAAACTGTCACCTTTTATATGTTTTTAACCTTCAACTTCCTTTAATAACTTCATCTGAAAGACCAACTGAGGAAGCACTGACAGTATATAAAATTTATCGTGGCCATTTAGTACCAGAGTCCAAAGTCATTCTGCATACGTTTAGAAAATTAATGTACCTAATGCTTCTATATAATAACTTCTACTTAGAAGTTATCTGGATTATTTTTAAATGTGAACTACAAAACTAGTTGCCCTAATTTAAAGAGCAGTTCCAGAGGGGTTACAATAGCTTGCTGTGCAGAGACATTTATACTAACAGCTTGGAATTCTATTCATACATTCATTAATCATTTCCTTTGCATTACTGCTTTTTTCAGTTTCTGTCAGAATGCTGTCATTGTACAGAAACAGCTAAAATTTCCTTGATCGCTGTCAGAAGAGGGAACACACAGAAACCTTTATTATCCATAACTTCACACATTTTCTGCTCAAGTGTTATGCATAACCTAGATACCTGAGTATGCCTTTGAAAGGTCTGTGCTTCTGTAAAAAGGAAATCAGGTGAAAAGGTGGTGCATTCTTTTCTATAAAATGGAAAAAAATCTATACCGCTGAGCTCACTTTACATCCTTTTAATAAGCACAGCTTTCAAGGAGATTCCATGGGTCTGTATGAGGGCTAATACTACTGTGGGGCACAGTACCTTGGAAAAAATAAAAGGTCTTGATAAGTAATTAAATTGTTCATTAATTACATGCAGGATGGAAGCTTTCATCCTTTTTGTATCTGTACTAACTATGCAATATGGGCTTTTTGGACTTCAGACCTGTTTCAGGGAGAAGCAGTTCATGTAACATTTTGTTCTATTTGTCTCTTTTCAGTTACTTACTTCATTTCATATAATTTATGTAATTTAATAGTTTAAGGTATGTTTCTCTCTGAAAAAGAAAACTAATTGGCTAAATACAAATTCTGAAGCCAAATAAACATTTCTTCAAGTTATTTCTCTAGGACTAGTACAGAGGATTTGCTTTACTGTGTTGTATGGACAGCTGTTGCAACATTTGTGATGATATATGAACTTTTGGAAGTTCAGATACGAAGGTAACCATTTATGGAGGGATTATTCCACATGGATAAACATTTACATTATAATAGGAAAGAACATGCCAAGCTATTCACAATCTTGAAATTATAAATTTTATGTTTCCATGAGAAATGGGAATGCTATGTAATGTAAAAGAAGTTGCATTGAAATATGCTAGAAGTCATTAGCTTTTGTTTTGAAAGCCTTCTAAATATGCTCACAAATGCTTACCTCTAGTATCTTGAAGAATAGGAACTGATGTGTTTTCACACACAGATACAATTCTTAATACAGTTCTTACTGAATTTCTGTGAATTCCATAAAACTCAAAATGTAATAGCATAAAGATTTTTCTAATCTACTAAGGAAATAGGAGATCCTAAGCTCAATTGAAGTAATCGTACTGTAAATACCAGTCACAGGAGCTTTCATTTTTATGGCAATCGTTTACTTATCAGGAACCTCTTCTGTAGTTAGTGGCAAGCAAAAACAATATATTGTATTTTAAAGATTTTCCTTTCTACTTCTAGCAGCAGCAAACTGATACTTTATACTGCTGTCTATATTTCCACTTGTTTGGTATGCTGTATCTCCATGGAACTGATACACCCAGGTGTTGTTAAACTCCTTATTACTGTAACAAACAACTGGAGTAATATTTTCTTGTTTTTTACAAAGAGTTGATCTCTGGATTTAGTTGTGCGCTCTTCTTTGCAGTGAAGGAGTTATATTTTTACTTCAGAGCTGTATTAAAGGTCAGAACTTTTCAGGTTTCCATATGATAAAAAAGTTTTGGTCCCGATATCTGTATTTTTCAGGATTATAGGTCTGTCACAGGTGTATGAAAAGTAAACTTTTGTGTAGTGAGGTTGGGGTAATGCGGAAGGCTGTAGTCATGAAAGCATCTCATCTCCAGCGAGAATAGACATTAGTTATCTCCAGTGGCCATGTACACATGCATTTATTAATGCAAATGTCTGTGTTGTTTCAGGACTTCTGGGATGGGCTTCAATGTCTTCTTACACATATATGTAAAATAAAATTTCTAAAACTACCCTGAAGTTCAAAGGCTGAAAATTATAGTCCCGTGGAGAATGTTGTAAAATATATCTGGTAGCTGCCCCGTTATGGCAACTTGAAATAAGCATACACAGTCTTCAAATCTGACCTAGAAATCTCATGGTCAGAGTCAAACTGGAATTAAATGCCTGCAAGTCTTAACACTAGAAATTCTAATCTTGCTGAACAAGTTGACTGCCATTCTTTTGTAGGTGTTTTAAAGATAGAGGTGATTTTCTCTAACAAGCTCCCCTTAGAAAGTCCCCCGCTGATTCTTGATTGAAGCAAATAAAGTTTCGGTCTTTTAATTGACATTAGTAAACTTTGATTTCTGACATATGTTTGATAAAATATTTGCACATTTGTCATCTATTGTGTCATTCTTTCAAATGAAAGTGAAATAGCAGTTTTGTAGTCTGCGCAGTCAAGAGAAGAGTCATGGAGGTCATTTAACTAATAAAATCCATTTGTTTCACCTTTGAATTAATGGGAAAAAATAATTTCCTAAGTGCCCTGATAGTTAAAGCTAATGTCTGAAAATACTGAGTCCACAAGAAAAGTTAGTTACACATCATTAAGTAGCACCATGATGTGAATTTCACCACTCCTTCCACAGGTGTTTTCCATTAGAATATGTCTGCTCCATTCAGACCTATTTTAAGTAAATTCATGAGGAAATGCCTCTTTACATGTTTATCCTGGAAGGGCAGATAGGTGTTTTATTTTATAAAGCAGACTAGAAGATTTCTATTCTATTCTTCAAATGAAAAAAATATTTTTCGGAACATAGTATTGCAGTTTGGTAATGTGTTTCTAGCTGCCATTAGAGACACTTATAATTAAAACATAATAAAATTCATGAAACAGAAATGATTGTTTCTTAGAAATGCTGGTGGAAGGGGTATTTGCCTGCATAAGTGTTTGTGTAAAAAAAAAGTATGTTCACTATATATACTTTTATTAATATACTGTTACACTTTTCTTTTGGTGATCTTGTAAAATATTACTATGTATTGATACTTTAAGGTTAGAATATATCATCTCTTAAATAATGTGTAAAAGATGTACTGATTTGCTAGCAATTATCTCATGACAAATACCCAACATCAATAATTTCCGGTAATAATTTCTAGTTTTGGAAAACAGCTTGGCTCTTGCAGACAAAACCAACATCTTTCAAATGCTTTACTCAGTTTAGTGAAAAACAGACAAATGGGTTGTGATTAAGAACAGTGATAGATTATAAGACATGTAAACTACTTGGTCACGTAATTTCAATGTTCATTTTCTCCCTGGAAAAATGTTTTGCATTACGAGAAAATTAGAAGAAAACAACATTCTCTTTGGCTGTCATTTCCTGGCTTTCAAAGTTCATGGTGTCACAAATGGTTGAAAAAAACACATTTGCCTTCTGCTTTTTATATATGTAACTGAGAGGTGGTACAGGCATAATTTAAGTTTAAAGCGTAGCATTATTTAGACCATCTTTATAAATTCTTCAAGTGTTGCTTTTATATAGTGATTTTTTTCAACTTCTTTCCTAATACTCTTCAGACTGAGAGGAAGTATTAGATAATCATGAAGCTAAACATCTCTTATTATTGTAACTTTTTTTTCATGTCATGAAATCAATTAAAGGAGTGCTGTATATATCATTTAACTGAATCTACATTTTAAATCACTTTGTAAGAAAATGAAAAACCTAAGTGTCTTGGAAGAGTTATTTTTGTCTGTTTTACTAGCAGATAATTACAATATGGTTACAATAATATGAATTTTTTTCTCCCAACAGCATCAGAGACTTCTCAACATTTTGGAAGCAGAAAAGGATGTGTTATCAGAAAAGATAGAAGCAGCTTTGATGCAGCAGTCTAAAAAACACAAGGTACTGCTTTTATTAAAAAAAAAAAAGGGGGGGGTGTCTGATCTTTACCATGGAGTTCATTCATAATTGAAATTTGAAATTATTATTAGACACTCCTCTATTGTGTATTGCACTTTAATTTTTCATAACATTTACAGGAAGTGCTTGACAAATGTTTGGATGAAGAAAGGCAAAGAAGTAAGGAAGCTGTGGCAGCTGCTGCAAAGGTATCTCTTGTTAAGTAATAGACGTGCAATGTGGATTCCATGTGTCATTACAAATGCCAAGTTCAGCAACTCATTCCTATTTCATAATTAAATTGGTCAAACTTTATGTTCTCATCTGTGTTTAAAAGAATCTAGTTCTTATAAATCATGAACATATCTGCTATCTCCTATGCCTTAATACAGATAGTCTATGCACTTCTACTTTTTAAAATATGATTTATTCAGCCTTTTTTTATTATTAAGTGCATTGGGGTTAAGACGATAGTTTTGTAAATGTTAAGTTATCTTTCATTTCTCATATTGATGTAGAATCCAGTAGAAAATTTCAGTTGCATGTAATGATCTGGGAAAACTAGTGATGTATGTTACCTAGCACAGTTGGTTAGGCTATATTATCATTTCCTGTATATCTTCATATGTGGTATATGCACACTAGCTGAGCACCTGTCTGAGTATCATTCGGTAATGCCAGAAACATCTGTTTCATGGTGGTTATCGAAGGCAAAATGTGTATATAACAAAATATATGTGTATATAACAAAAAGTGTATGTAACAAAAAATTAATAGGGGATTTTTTTAACTTACATTTTTATTCTGTTTTATAAATGTCTAAATAAAAAAATCAACTCCAAATGAATTGCAAGAAACAGCTTTATTTTTAAGTGTAGGTATTTGAGGAACCCAGTATTTTTTGCCATTTATAACTTCACTTGACCAGTTCCATAGTCACCACCAAAGGGCATTGGAATGACCTGTAAGGTCATTAAAATTGAGGGGTGTGTGGCCCCATGTGTCAGGCCATGTTTATTTATTTTGAACATCAGCCTGCCATTATTTATTTGTAGATATTATGCAATAATTGTCTGATAAATATATTTCTGTGCTCAGCATGTGTAGAGCTGACCTGGTTACATGAAATTCAGTGTGTGTCTTCTGATGATTTCACGTAATGGTTGAATATTTGAACAAGAAACATTGAAAGAAAAAAAAAAAGATTACACAGTACTTCCTGTACAATACAAGCTTTGGGAGACAAGACACATTTGTTTTAAGTATGTATTGGCTACTTTGCCACAGAAAGTGCTTAGACTGTTTTTGGACTTTAGATGCTTTTAGATAAGAGGAGGAATATCTTATATATTGGAATATCAAGCAGTGTAGGGAGGCCCGTGATGTACCTATTCTTATGTGGTTTCTGCTGCATGTTTTTTGTGTTGGCATTAAGCAAACTAGTTATGATACATTGTGTTTGCAGTAGGTGGGAATTTAAGATCCTGGCTTGTAACTTTCTTTTTCTTTCTGTAACTATAAAGTCATTGTCCAGTGGTAATACCTGCTTGGTAGCACCTTAAGATAAATTTAAACTCATAGTTCAGAAGTGAAAATATTTACAATCCATATCTTGTCAGCTGACAGATCTCATTAGAAGTAGTAATACGTATGAGTTAGGCACCCATGGTATGTATTTTGGCCATTTATTTGTGCTTGATTTGTTCCAAAGGCTGAAAAAGAAGTAGTACGGGAGGCTGTTCTGAAAGCAGTAGAGGAAGAGAGGAAAAATATGGAGAAGATTCATGCAGAAGAAAGAAAAATGTGGGAAGCAGAACGTGACAGACATAAAGAGAATATTGCCCAGGCTGTGAGGGAAGCCATGGAAGAGCAAAGAAAGCATAATCAAGTTAGTATATTTTACCTTTCCATGGACCTGCTTGTGTATTTTATTTTTTTCCTTTGAATGTCTTCCTAATGCTGTGGTAGATATTCTTATGACATCTATCATTCATCACTGCACCTAGTTGATACTTGCAGTGCACAGCGATCTTGATAGTTTATCTTCATCTAGACTATGTGTATGGAGAGAAGTTAGTACATTCAGAACAAACTTCCTGCAACCTTCTCGGCTATGTATATTGAAATGAGATGAATTGTGCCCTGTAAGTGCCTGGTTTTGTGCACTGACTTCAAAAGGAGCCCAAGATACTGGAATTTATATTGTAGACAGTTTGCATGATTTTTTCTTTTTTATACCTATGGAAGAGAAAAGCTGTTACGTTTGTTCCTTATTATACTGGAATTCCATTGTCTCTTTTAGTAAAAAGATATTTTTCTAAGACAAAAACAGAATAGGTACAAAATAAAAAGAGGGTTATGAAAACTGGAAAGCTAAACCAGTAATGAACCAGGAATGTTTCTAGAGTTACGTTTTAGAGAGGTACTTCTATAAGGATAATTGTACGTCACTTAACAGAAGTTGAGAGGGACATTTCCAATATTGCTTTTAATGATTGTAGGAATTACAAATTAAATATGTTATAATAGCAGTTAAATTACAATTACTCTTCCAAAAGTTGAATTTTGTAGTCTCTAATGCTGGAAATATTTGGGGGAACAGTCTGTAAACTCACTCGTTTCTTGTTGGCATACTTGAATGTTATAGTCTGAAGAATTTTAAACAAGAGATATTTCATTCATGTGTTGGAATTTGATATTACTATATTTTTTATGTCCTGAATAACAACAACAACAAAAAAAAGACCTTTAGAATTTGAAGCTAAATAGAATTAAAATAGCATATCACGGAAGTTTAAAAATCATCTCTTTGTTTACTTCTCTCAAGTGTAAAAGTATCAAGTGGTAAATGTCAGTTTTCAATTTCACTATACTGATAAGCCTTCAGGCACTCAAACTCTTCTTTACAACAAAAAGATAAGCAGCTGACTTCAAAGATAAATTCAAGCTAAGAACAATTGCTGGGGTTTTAGTTAGATACAAATCATTTAGTCTATCCAGAATGAGAACTGGAACTAGTGGTGCAGAGGATCTGTTAATAGAAGGGAGAGCAATAAAGTAGTTGTTTGCTGTCTTTTTCTTTACTGTAGTAATTTTTTAGCTTGTGGAATATGAAGAGACTAATAAAAGGAGAACTATGGTAAGGAAGTTTGAGGAGAGTTTTGATTAATCCTGAAATTTTAGGGGAAGGAGTCCTGTAGCTGAATGCATGAGGTTGGACAGGGTTTAATATTTACGGATTTGGGGAGTATGTAAAATGTCCCAGGGTATGAGAGTGGAGCTTTAAGTTGACATAGTGACTCAGGGTAGGTTTGCCTTCCTTGTGGAGTGTTCTGCCAAAGTTTCTTGGTGGTGATACTGCCTTTGAAGCTGATATTAATGCCTTTGATATTAAAAGTAGTGTAATATTGATGGATGTATTCTTTCAGACAAAATCTTAAATATACTGAGATGTCAGTGCTTCTCTGAGGAAGAAATTCAGGCCTTTCGAGGTCTTTCAACTTTCAGCTCAAGCTGCTAGTTGTTCAAGCAGTTTATAGTGTTGGAGTATCTAGTGGTGTACTTCTTGTGAAGATGAGTAGCACTGAGGTATTGGAGAGTATTGTGGTTAAACGTCCTGTAAATATCTTGCTCATGATGTAGTCATGTGGCCTTAGTTAATTCCATAATTTTTAATACTGAATAGCTCTGACAACTTTGATCATAACAGGAATAATTTATCTTACCCAGTTATAATATATGATGATTTCTCCATTGAGTTAGGTTCATTTTTTTGAGTTATTTTCATTTTTCAAATACCTAAACTACTTTCAATAAAGGAAAATACAGATTTTTCTTGAGGTTTCCAAAATCCCTTCGTATAAATATATAGTGTATTTAAAGTTACACTCTTTATTCTCTGATTGAGAACAAATTCTTTGGGGAAGATGGACTTTAATGTAGAAAGTTGTTTCTTGCAGAAATTTTTTTTTGTGACCTCTGCCAAGAACTTGCCTGCCTCCCTTAGGCCGTTGCTATTATAAACATACGGTAACTACTAAAATTCTCTGACAACAAAAGAGGTCCTGCAGAGCTCATGTGCCAAGTGATAGCTTATATTCAGTGTCAGATGTGACTTTGTTTTAGCAATGAAAAACACTTGGGACTACAGGCAGTTTGTGTGCAGACATTAATTTTTCTGGGTAGAGCTTTCCACTCAGAATTGTTTCTTATTTATATTTTTTTACTGTAAGACTTCTCTTTCAAGAGCTATAATTGCACTATTGACTTTTTGCAATTACTGTTTAGACAACATAATCTGTCAAGTTAGCTCTGTAATGGCCAAAAGTAAAACTAAAACATACTGCCTAACATTCTAGACAATGAAATGTAAAATCGTGTCCGAGTAACACTTGCCTCATTTAATTCTTTATGCTGTGCTGTAGAATTCTTTATGCTTCCTGCTTCAAAATTATCACCTGATACTATTATTATGTTTAGTACCAAGTAATGAAACAACTGAGTGTAGCTGAATGTTAGTGAACAGGCAAAATAATCTTTTGGTATCACACACATAAAAAGAGCTTTAAGAGCAGTACTGTTATTTCAAGAAAGAGAACTTTCTTTCTAACTTATTTTGGAACATAATACTAGGAAAGAGAAGCTTGACTTGTTTTTAACAAAATATCTCTTCTCCTAGTTTATCTTCTTCAATTTATCACCAGAGAAAGTAATCTATGTGTGAGAAAAAGATACTTTTATATTTAATTCTCTGTCTCTTTAGTCTTGTATCACACTATAATTGTCACAGAAACCTAGATTAAAGTGTAGTCTTATTCTGCTGTAAATTAATTTGAAGAGATTTGCTTTACTGATTTGAACTAAAGCAAAGAAATTAAACATAGTATTAAAGAGAAGGAATTTTCCTTCACTAATTCTGTAAGTTTGCAAAATGAAAGAGAAAAATCAGAAAGGGTCAGTGTAGTCTTCTGCAAATAGGTGATGCAGAATGGCTTCCAGTTATGGCACCCATAAGTAACTCTAGGAATAATTACGGAAAAATTTGAAGAAAATCAAAATTTTATCATTTTCTTTGGGATACAAATCCACTTTCTGTAGTTTAAATATATTTTGGTTTGTGTCAGAGTTGAGTAAGAACAAAACAGAAGAAATTGAGACCCCAAATTTGACAGCCAAACAGGACCTCAAGAGAATTGTGAGATTGGTAGTAGAAGGTGGGGTACAGTGTCAGCAGACACTGAGAATCATAACCAAGAACATACAACCCTGTCCTTAAGAAAAAGAATTTCTGCCAAATGGCTGTAAAACACTGAAAAGTAAAACTAGACAAACCATTAGGGAAAAGGACACTCTTACATGCTTGGGACAACAGTTGATAAACTAGATGGGAAAGACATATTTTAAAAACTGCAGCACCATTGTCTATCTGTAAAACATTTAAATTATGAAAATGAGAAAAACTAAATTTTTGTGTCGTAATGGTGTGAATTTGTTGGCTTCTCCTTTGCCTTCTTGATGACAAAATAGGTTCAGGAGTTTTGATTCTTTGTTTTAAAGGAGGAATTTACTATCCACTAATTTTCATTATCTTTTTCACCAGTTTTAAACACATGCAGTAGAAGAACCTTGTAGAACTTGGTTATATATGAGGAAGGAATTAGAAAAAAAACTTAAAGTATGCTAGCTAACATTTCTCTGGTCAGGCAATTTTAGCATAAGAACAATAAAGCTTTGAAGATCACAGTTCTGCTGAA
>NW_010522416.1:57040-99239 GCF_000687285.1 Phaethon lepturus
ATCTTCTAAATAGTTTGTTTAGAAGAAGAAAATATTAATGTTTACTGTGCAAGGATGATACAGGTATTTTTTTAGACTTTTGTTGTTGTTGTAGAGAGTGGCCAGGAGGGAAAGCCATAGTGGATGCAAATCTGGAAGCTTTATGCAGATTGCTTCTACTTGTCAGATATTCATGCTTGACAAAACTTTGTTGTAAAAAATTGTTTGTCCTTGGTCAGATAGGTGTTGAGTTTCTAAGATAAGGATATGCTACATCTGTATAAGACTTGTTTTATTAATTTAACATTGCCAGAGAAAAATCTGAGGACTTGGGGTCAGTTTAGTAAATAACTGATGTTTAATATAAAACATTTTGTTACCAAATAGGAAGCAGCAGAGTAAAGAGAAGCTTACAGTGAAAGTAGGAACTAAGACATACCGAGTTAACACTTCGGCTTCATGGAGCAACCTTGACATACCTCCTTCTTTTTTTAAAGAAATTAGAGGATTAAAATAACATGAATATTGCATTTGTTTTCATGAAAGCTTTGACTGTTCCAGTGACTTGGAGTCTTTACTTAGAGACATGGATTTTTAATTAAATTGAAGATATTCTTTGAAGCCTTATATCTCTGAAGGGATAAATGAGATGCACTACATCACCAAGGAAATGGTAAAAGTTTTTCTGTCTCAAGAGGCAGTAAGGTTTTAGAAGTCCAAAAGACTTTCCTTTTGATTTAGACTGGCAGTATCATCAGGTTTTATACATGTGTTATCCATGTGCTTAGTGCTTTTATAAAAGAGGTTTGGGGGATTTTTATTCAGAATAGGAGTCTTAGTTTTGGGGAGGGTGGGCTTGCATGTTAAATGAGGGAGAAAAAGCTCTCCTTCTTGAAAAGAGTAGTCTTTTGATTAAAGATAATGTTCATTTGCACAGTAACATCATGATCCTTTTACAACACATTGAAAAGTCATTATAGATGAGGAACTCATATATTCAGGAGACTAGATGTAGCCTGGCATGTCTCCAGTATTTTTTTTTCTATTTTTGATACAGTGTATGGTGGGGTTTTTTTGTTTGTTTTTTTTTTACAGTGACAATTTTCCTGCAAGGAGGAGTTAATATGTCTGGTAGTTGTCAGTGTTGAGGGGAATGCTTGGTGAAATTCTTCCACTAAAATGTTTTTTCTACAACACTTACTGGAATAAAGAAGTGGTTGCCCTCTAGATATGGAGAAACTATAGCAGGTATTTTGGCTGAAGCAGAAGCTTTTTCCCCAGAATTCAAAATTGCAGTGAAGCACCTGGGGTACAACTATAAACTTCAGTGAAAAAAACAGTGGACAGTGCTCTCCATTGTCATCTTCTTTACATTATTTTTACTCTTTGAAAAATCTAAAATCCAAAAATTCTCTGGGGATATAAAATAATGAGATCCATAAAATTTTGGATAACATGGAAGGATGATGTATTGTATTTATAATTAGTAGGCAATGCAGAGTAACTATAGCAGTAGCTACCACATGCTATCATGCACAGAGCTCTCTGTGTGGTAGTTGTTATCAGTTTACAAAGCTAAATAGCCAGTTACCTAAATGAGGTGAAATTGGGGGGGAGGGAGAAGAGAAGTATCAAGAGAAGCTAAAGAGAATTTATGCACTGTAATTTTTGTTTTAAAGAAAATTCATTAAAAGTAAAATGAAAGCTGACAGCTGCAGTGTGAGACCTGGAAATTTAGGTCCATGTCATAGCATGAAATTAATAACTCCCCTAAAGCACTAGAAGCAACATTCGGTCATTTCCTGAATGCTTAATTTTAAAATACTGTGTATAATCTACTATAGCTTCCCTAACTCTCAAGGGAAAAAGAGCCTGAGTTCATCATTGCCATTATCCACACAGCAGATACAGTAGAGTCTCAGGTGTTCCTAAGGCTGCAAATAATTACAAAAAAGAGCCTTTAATTTATTAAAAGAACTAACATAAACTCTACTTCCTCTTGGACATGAGCAAAAGCACTAAGACAAAATGATCTTACCAATGCAAAAGTATTTCAGGAAAACTGAGGCTGCAGTGTTTCATTCAGCCAAGCCACAACTCAGATATACTGAGATATACAAAGAAAAAATATTTTTGCAAGAAAAGTTAACTAAAAGGCTTATGGAAAAAAAATGTGAACTTCCGAGTAGTCTTTGCTGAATAAATCTCTAAGCATTCAAGACAACTTAATATGCTCACACTCCTGAGGGTTCATGTGGTGTTCTTTGAAGAACAATAAATTTGTAATTTATTATCTTGGAATGTATTAATATAATTTTACTGGAAAACATATAAATAGTAGAAAAAATTTTGATTTTTCTGTAATGTATGGGCTTTAAAGTATGCTTAATGTTTTTCCATGAGTTTGTGAATACCAGTATATGCCATTGCTTATAAGGTAAAAGCAAAATGTCTAAAACACATGGTGCTTAATCTCCAAAAATGAATGACTACTTACCTGCTACATTATTACAACTTTTTTGGTATTCATGCTCATCTGCTTGAGGGAGTGCTTCTATTGATAGTTTTGGCAAGCCTGAATCAATTTTGTGTTGAATGTCGTAAAGATTTCTACGCCCAGTCATATGCAGGTGAACAAAAGATATGTAAGTGAAAACATGAAGGCATTGGCTGTATACTTAAAGAACTGTCTTTTGTTTCTTTTCTACTAATGCTTAACTGTTAATTTTTTGTTGAAAATTATTATTTATCTAAATATTTTTCTTCATTGCCTTGTATTTGAGAAGGTTGGCAGAACTGACAAAAAAGTTTGTTGAAAAAGTTATTTCCCACTCTAACTTTCAGTCTTTCATTAGCTGTTGAATGGCCCTTTCTTAGCCGTATAATCTATAAAAAACACTTCTTTTTTTCTCGTGCGTCAAATCAGTAGGTGTATAATGAATATTTTGGAGGATAATATGAAGAAAAAAGAGAAAATATATGGTTTATATATTTGTCTTTTTAGTGTCCAGTAAGACTACTTTTGCAGATAGATTCCCCGACATATCTTTTTTAGGTATCAAAACTATGGGATTTTGTTTATTGGCACCACAGTTTCCTGACCTTAAAAAATAGAGAACACTGAGTGCAGTGCCCCTTTCCTGATTTTGAAATCTGTGAACAAATTTCATATTGTGAATCCACTCATCCATGTTTATGTTCTCCATTTGTTGTACACACTAGTTTTCAGGGTTGGCCTTGCAGAACTTTTCTCATTTGATGTCCTATAAACTCCTTCTGTCCTGTCTGTTCATCTCCTTCATACATACAGTTTCTCCTGAATTTCTTATGTGTAAACATGCTCTTAACTGCTATTCCCATGATGATGGTGCAAAAATCTGTTTCTTCTTCTACCATTCTAAGTGATGTCCTACATGGTATTATGATACTCCCTACAATTTATTATTAAATCATCATACTGTTTTTAAGAGCTGTTTTTCAATGATCTGTGCCTCCTGTAACTTGCAGAACTTTCATCTTGTTTCTGTGTGATGCAACAGGCAATCTAGTAATTTTGGCTACTTTGGGAACCCCTGTGTTGTGGGGAGGCAAGATACCAGTGGGTGTCTGCTTGGCAGTAGTTTTCTGTGGTACTTCATGATACTATGCTTCTTTAGCAGGGTCAGGAACTATTGCCTCACTAGGTTTGATAGCTGCATTATGCTTTCTGTGCAAGATTGCCTCTTGGGTCATATCGAATTTGGAAGCCTAGCTCACTTTTTCCTTCATGCCCACTTTGAGCGCTATTTCTGTACAACACTAAACACACTGATAAATCTCTTTGATTGCATCACTATCACTTGAAGTTCAGTAGGTCTTTTAGTCTTTCCTTTCTTCTTTCCCACTTTCCAAATACTTTCTGGTACCTTCAACCAGGTTGCTTGTTGCTCTGGACTGTATCATGGTTTTGTTTCAGATCTTACTGTAAATATAATTGTTTACATGTTGCTGGTCATTTAGGCATCTTATCTGTAAGAGATGACGTATTGTATCTGACAACATAGATATAATCTTCATCTAAGCTCCCACTTTTCCTCTATTTTTTATTAATCCATTTTTTTTGTCCTAAGAATTATAGTTTGTCCTTTCAGAATACTGCCATAAGGATCACTTTCCAGCCCATTACTCTTTCTTTGTTAAATAGGCTATAAACGGCTTTTGTCTCTGCTTCAGAGTTTGCTTTTGTCTCTTTCTCATCATTATTCACTCTACTTATAGTATTTGTTACTAGGAGATCAACTTTTACCTATAAAATGTTCATGATATTTACATCGCTTTCCCTTCTTTTATGATGTTTTTGTACTTGGGAGGATTTCCATGTGACATATAATATTAATTTCATTTCCTTAAAATACATTCCAAAACTCTTCTCATCTGTGATATACAAAGCATTGAGTTTGCTGCTAGTTAAGGGAATACAAAATAGTATCAGTTTATCAGTCTTTCTTTGTCCATTTGTTATTTGCTTCATCTTCTGCATAAGTTACAGAATCCTGTCGGGTAGGCAGAGTTTGAAATACTTCATTTATTCTGTGTTTCTGAAGTACCCAGCAAAATGGCATATTTGGTATTGCAATTCCAGGAATAACTTTGTTAGACTTTGTAGGATTTTGATTGGGTGCGAGTGCGTTAATCTTTGGAAGAGAAAAAAAGTGTATTTCAGCAACAGCCTTGGACTATTAATAACATTGCTTTTCAGGTTCAATATCTTGCAGATTCATACAAGAAGTTGTTGGGCTTTTTTCTCAATATCATGATTCCTACCCAAATAGGCTTTTGATAATATAGTATCAGGTAATGTGCTGTAGAAGAACTTACTCTTCAAAGGACATATTCTCCAATTCCTGTTGTCTTTATTATATTGTTAAACTTTCAGTGGGAGTGTTTGCTTACATTTCTTTCAAGAGGATATCCAACCAATATTTTCAGTTTCACTTTCTTGTTTTTCCACCTTCTTGCAGAAACATTAGTGTGTCCAACGTTTATGGAGACCATGGTGATTCCATAAGGACGCACAATTTTTTTTTTTCATTAAAAAAGAACTTGTATGATCTTGAGTGTATGAAGTAGCACACAACTTAGTAGCACTGAGTGGAAAGAGATCCCTGCCATTAGATCAGTTTATTTTTAATATACTCGCAAAGTCTGGAAAAGGAGTAGGCCACTGCATACAGCCTTTAACCGTGTCTGACTTCAGTAGTAGTTTGTAGTACTTTGTTACCACAGACATTATAATTTGAGGGTTACTATTTTCTAAAAAACCACTAACATTGCAGTGTGTGGTTGCATTTCCTAGATAAAATTTAGTACTGCCACCTGATCCTTGTGTGGAAACAAAAGAATTTTCCTATAAAATTGCAAACCATCATATGGCTGTCTTTTTTTTTTCTTTTTCTTTTTAAATACTGACTGGAGTTCTCTAGTATATACAGTACGCTGTTTTTTTTCTTTCTGTCTTCCTGCAAGATATATATATTGTGATTATGTGATTGTGATTTTTAATGTATGGTTGAATATGATTTGTTGATGGAGTACTTGAATAACTTTATTAGGTATTCTAATCTTCTAACTGATGCCAAGCACATGTATGTAAAGTCCTGTAAAGAAGCTAACTTTGTGGCTATAATGTTGTGCTCCAGCCTCTGATCAGATACTTAAAAAAAGGGGAGGAGGGGGGAGAAAAAGAGTTGCAGCTCAAGTGCAATTTGTGGAATGCTCTTCCTCAGCTTCCTAAGGGAAACTGGGCTTTCCCATTTTGAATCTATAAAAATAACACTAAAAACCTCAAATAAAGCTGTACCATTTTTAGCTAAAGGTGAAAGAAGATTTTGCAACCAAAATCTAAATTAGGATAAAGTCTGAATGTAGATAGAGCGTAACAGGAAAGAGCAAAGAAAGAGACTGGAAAAGTAAGGGCATACTCTGATGGGATGTACATGTAGCTAAGGCTTTGTTAAACAGTAGTAATAGGTAATATCAGAATTTAAATAATCTTGATATCAGTTGATCATTTACTGTAATGACTGACAAAAATAGAGTGAAGACAGTGACTTTGAGAACTTAGAGGAGACCACTTCGTAAAAGGTCATCTAGAAGAAGGAGTGAAGATTCTTGTAGCAAAAGGAAAGAACTGGTATCACTGATTAATTCAAAGGACAGGGCAAAAATATGTGACTGAGTTGGACTGGGTGTTGTATGATGTTTGCTCTTTGAAGCCTTCTGAAAACTGGATGGAAAGGATAAAAGTTTTCTTCTCAGTTCATTGATACCATAGCAAAGCTGTCTTTTGATAGTCTTGAGTGGGCTGTCATTGTTACACAGAGGTCTATGTTTGCCTATTGTGAGCTGCAAGTAAGGCACAGTGCAAATTAAATCAGGCAGTTAAGTAGTGATGTTAGTGTCTGTTTTTTAAGACATAAGCCTGGGGAGAAAGCTGTGTGTTTTCTTGTACTATTTCATTTCTCCTGAATTTAGCAAACAGGATGATGTTTAAACTCAGTTGAGAAACAGACATTCAAATCACAGAGAAAGAGTTTCATGTACGATTCATCCTACAGTACGGTTGGTGAAGTTTAATAGCCAAAAATAAGAAGCATTCTGGAGTATTACCAGGACTCTGGCAAATAGAATTGAGATGAAGCCCACTAAAGTACGGGCCTTGGTCTACAGTCATATGAGATTGTCCAGTGTGATGGCTACATGATACGTCTGTTGAAGTACCATTGTTATGGCAGACTGTGACTGAGATAATTTGCAGATTGTAAGTATAATTAGTATATATCTGAAATAGTGAGATTTCAGTTTTCGTTTCCTTATGTACTCTATATTAAATAATTTTCTATTATGAAGTAATAAATTTTAATATATTTGGGAGGTATATCAGTACTTCTTTTGGTTAACTACAGTATGGTAGATGTACCATAGACTCATCAAATCATGTAGGTTGGAAAAGACCCTTAGATTATTGAGTCCAACTGCTAACCTAACACTGCTTGGTCCGCCACTAAACCATGTCCCTAAATGCCACCTCTATGCGTCTTTTCAATACCTCCAGGGATGGTGACTCAACTACTTCCCTGGGCATCCTGTTCCAATGCTTGACAACCCTTTCGGTAAAGAAATTTTTCCTATTATCCAATCTACATCTCCCCTGCCACTACATGAGAACGTTTCTCCTTGCCCTGTCACTTGTTACTTCAGAAAAGAGACTAACATCCACCTCGCTATGACCTCCTTTTAGGTAATTGTAGAGAGTGATAAGGTCTGCCCTCAGTCTCCTTTTCTCCAAGTTAAAGAACCCCAGTTCCCTCAGATGCTCATCATAAGACTTGTTCTCTAGACCCTTCACCAGCTTCATTGCTCTTCTTTGGATGCTCTCCAGCACCTCAGTGTCTGTCTTGTAGTGAGGGGCCCAAAACTGAACACAGTATTTCAGTTGCAGCCTTAGTAGTGCCGAGTACAGGGGGATGATCACTTCCTTACTTCTGTTGGCCACACTATTTCTGATGCATTCTGAAGCCAGGATGCTATGGGCCTTCTTGGCCACCTGGGCACACTGCTGGCTTATATTCAGCTGGCTGTCGACCGACACCCACACGTACTTTTCCACCAGGCAGCTCGCCAGCCACCCTTCCCCCAGCCTGTAGCATTGCATGGGGTTGTTGTGACCCAAGTGCAGGGTCAGGCACTTGGCTTTGTTGTACCTCATACAGTTGGCCTTGGCCCATCGATCCAGCTTGTCCAGATCCCTCTGTAGAGCCCTCCTACCCTCAAGCACTTGTTCTCTAGACCCTTCACCAGCTTCATTGCTCTTCTTTGGATGCTCTCCAGCACCTCAGTGTCTGTCTTGTAGTGAGGGGCCCAAAACTGAACACAGTATTTCAGTTGCAGCCTTAGTAGTGCCGAGTACAGGGGGATGATCACTTCCTTACTTCTGTTGGCCACACTATTTCTGATGCATTCTGAAGCCAGGATGCTATGGGCCTTCTTGGCCACCTGGGCACACTGCTGGCTTATATTCAGCTGGCTGTCGACCGACACCCACACGTACTTTTCCACCAGGCAGCTCGCCAGCCACCCTTCCCCCAGCCTGTAGCATTGCATGGGGTTGTTGTGACCCAAGTGCAGGGTCAGGCACTTGGCTTTGTTGTACCTCATACAGTTGGCCTTGGCCCATCGATCCAGCTTGTCCAGATCCCTCTGTAGAGCCCTCCTACCCTCAAGCAGATCAATACTCCCACCTAACTTGGTGGTGTTTGTGAACTTACTGATGGTACAGTCGATCCCCTTGTCCATATCATTGATAAAGGTACCAAACAGAACTGGCCCCAATACTGAGCCCTGGGGGACACCACTTGTGACCGGCCATAAGTAGAATTTCTACAGAAGCTAAGAGAACCCTTGTATCTTCTCATTATAAAACTCTTTCTTTATAAATATTATGAATGTGACAAAGGGAAAAAAAGGTAAGTAGAAAGTTAAGGCAACTTCATAGTATATTCAGTAATCTTATTCCTTGTGGTAAAGCAAATAAGGGTATACAATTGTTAAAAATAACATAACAAATTTGATAACAAGGAGTAAAAACCAGCATAGTTACAGTATGCTTTGCTTATTGCCTCAACAGGATGTTAATACAACTTTGCTTTCACTGTTATACGTAAGTGTATATTCTTCAGAGAATTAATACTGGTCTTAATTTTGGGAACTTGCCATTCTAAATGGAAAAGAATTCTTTCCAATTTTAGTTTTTCTGTTTTAATCTTGGTGTAAAAAAAAAAGTCTTCTATAAAAGTGTTGCTAGTGGTTTCTGTTTTCTTGCATTTTTTTAAATATATTTGTAGAATTTAACTGTATTTTTATTTGGACCTTTGTTCATACAGTGATTCAAGTAGCATGATACCAAATACTTTGGTAAAAGTATTCATAAAGGAAAGTTAACATACTTTAGCTGATTCATAGAATCATAGAATCTTTGGTTGGAAGGGACTTTTAAAGCTCATCTAGGCCAACCCCCTTGCAATGAGCAGGGACATCTTCAAGTAGGTCAGGTTGCGCAGACCCCTGTCCAACCTGACTCGGAATGTTTCGAGCCATGGGGCATCTACTACCTCTCTGGGTAACCTGTGCTAGTGGCTCACCACCCTCATGGTGAAAAATTTCTTCCTTATATCTAGTCTAATATCTACCCTTTTTTTAATTTACAACTGTTACCTCTTGTCCTATCGCAACAGGCCCTGCTAAAAAGTCTGTCCTCATCTTTCCTATAAGCCCCCTTTAAGTACTGGAAGGCTGCAATAAGGTCTCCCCGGAGCCTTCTCTTCTTCAGGCTGAACAACCCCCACTCTCTGAGCCTGTCCTCATAGGAGAGGTGTTCCATCCCTCTGACCATTTTTGTGTCCCTCCTCTGGACCTGCTCCAGCAGGTCCATGTCTTTCCTGTGCTGAGGGCTCCAGAGCTGGACACAGGACTCCAGGTGGGGTCTCTGCAGAGCGGAGCAGAGGGGCAGAATCACCTCCCTCGACCTGCTGGCCACGCTGCTTTTCAGGCAGCCCAGGATACAGTTGGCCTTCTGGGCTGTGAGCACACATTGCCGGCTCATGTCCAGCTTTTCGTCCACCAGTACCCCCAAGTCCTTCTCAGCAGCGCTGCTCTCAATCCCTTCATCCCCCAGCCTGTGTTGATACCAGGGGTATTTTATTCATGTAAGATTTTCTACATACTAAGATATAACACCTTATCAGTTCTATAATTTGCTTTTAAGAGTTTAATGGGTAAATGATAGGAATTTTTTCCATTCTAATGCAAGACAGTATTTTGGGACCTTTTCACAAATTAAGCTGGCATGGGAATATAATTATGAGAACAGCGTATTTCTATAAAACTTTTCTGTTAGTCTTGCCAGAGTTCTGTGGTGAAAGAGACCTTTGTCTCGGGATTTTTTTTTTAACTGCATTAAAATAGAAAAAAATGATAATCACTTTTCACAGCTATGGTTTTCATATTTGCTGTATTCCAGAACAATGGGGACTACATAGCTGTGCATTTCAAATTTGGGATATTAGACTTTTTCTGTAGGTAGATAGCAAAAATATAATTTTGCAGAAATTATTCCATTTTGGCTGAAAAGGAGTAAATAGCTAAGAGGAAGAAATAACAGTTTCTGTTTCAGTGGAAACACTTCCTCTGAAGAGTGTTTAAATAAAAATGGGGTTTGGTCCAACGTAGTGGTGGTATTCTTTATTTTGTACACTAATACCATATAGTAAAATGCCACTTTTATATGTACAGATGAATTACGTAACTTCATAAATATCTTCTACTTCCAGAACCTTAGAATTCCACCTGTTCTCCAGAGTGAATCCATTTAATAGCATTGAGTTCCTGCAAAAATACTTTCTGCAAAACAGAATTGTAAAGCACCAAGAATGCATAATAGTTAGCATTCTGGGATTCTGTATTTAAAGCAGGTGTCACCGTAGGTTGACAAATGTTTATTAAACCAGTAAAAAAAGCAATAAAATGGTTATATTTTATCTCACAAACATTTCTAAAGTTATATATTTCTCCTTATGTTAGTTATTATTCCCTATGTATATTCCATACTTATATAAATAAGTATGGTGCTTTAACGGAATACTTTAAATTGGATGCTTTAAGTACTGCAACAAAGTAATTGATTTCTTCTTTGGCTAAGAGTGTATGTACAAGGTAGACTCAGTCATTTGGACAAGAGCCTGAAAGCCTGTGAATAATTAAATAATAATTAAATTTTTATCTTTTTTTCTTACAGAAGTGGTGAAAAATGTTTTATGTTTTTTAGTTTTACTTTCTCTGTACAAACTGTGTTGCTTAGTACACATTATTCTGATTTAATATTTTGTCATTTATGGCAATAATAATTTACTATTTAGTTAATAACGACAGTGTGCCCAGTTGACCAAGAAGGCCAGTAGCATCCTGGCTTGTGTCAGAAATAGGGTGGCCAGCAGGACTGGGGGAGTGATTGTCCCCCTGTACTCGACACTGTCAGTGTTGAAGAGGCATTTGGACACTGCCCTTAATAATTTTCTTTAACTTTAACAGGTCAGCCCTGAAGTGCTCAGGCAGTTGGACTAGATGATTGTTGTAGGTCCCTTCCAACTGGAAGTATTCTATTCTATTTATTAATAACAAATAGTACCCTGCTTCTGTTGGAATGTAACACCTGTATTACTTCCTTTTCTTCTGCTCTCAGGGAACATTATGTTTCTCTTAACACAGCTTTAAAGTGATTATTTTTATCTTCTTTAGGCCCTTTAGTGATCCAAGTACTGAATTTATAAATTTTTGTAAAGTTATTGCATACATTTAGGATAACTATAATTGAGAAAGGAGAATGGTTATGATAAAATTTTAGTAGGAAGGCAAGGGATGGTCTGTATTACATTTGTGAAATACTTTTAATATTTACACTTACATGTTTTCCTTTTAAAAAGGAAATTGTCAAGGAAGCATTAATGGAAGAGCAAAAACGAAACGAAAAGGCAGTCGAAGAAGCAGTGAAAAGGACAAGAGAGGAACTGATGGAATATATTAAAGAGCAGAAGAGGGTGAGTTGCTAATGGGTTTCACTTCATACAGTGAGAAATTGGTGAAGTTTATTAATCGTGAAACCTGTCTTAAAGTGCACAGGAAAACAGAATCAGGAGTTATGTCTTCAGATTTGTCACTCCTTTTTTAAAACCATTTGATACTATGATATATTTCTTCATGTATATTTATAGATTTTTAAGTACATCACAAGCCAAAAAGCAGTAAAGCAAGAATTAAAACATTGCTTGAAATGTAAAGTATTTCTTATGACAGTAACTTAAAAGATGAAGCATAAATGCAGTCTGTCAAATAGAAATTGTGATCTGAGTTCAGTTCATTGAAAGCATTTCAGTATCAATTACAGATGCTATTTTATGTTCACAAATTAACTTTATTGTGTAGTTTGAATGCACACAAAGTCATTAACTTTTCCTCTCAACCTATATTATAGACAGCCTGAAAATGTATTGGTATTCTATTGACCATGATTTATAGCCAGTGCACTGGTCTTGTTATGAAATATTGTAATGTTCTGAAACTTGGTTTCAGGTATTCCGTTAATGCTATATACTTGCAGTTTAATGCTTGTGTGTAAACAGTAAAATGTAACTTAGAAGACAGTTTGATTTTCTTTCAGTAGGAGAAGTTGTTAACACACTTCTCCCATTTGAGGCTCTTTATAAAAATAAAAGATAATTTAAAAAAACTTTTTCATATGACGGTAGCAGCCCGAGATCAAATTCAGTTATTTCAGTATTCTCAATGAACAAAATTACTAAGCTTGAATCTATTTGGTGACATTGTCCTGAAAAGGAAAGAGGAATAATGTCTTGGGCCTTTTCTATTCCCTGCTTTTATGGGCTGAATAGTATTATGGGAAATAGGATTTAACTTCAGAAGTTTCGTTCTGCTGCTAGTTAAGATTAGTGTTGGATGAGCTCTCTTCCATTATGCTGTGCATGGAGTTTACGTTCAGCAGTATGGGTCGTCTTGACAAAGACATTTAAACAGATGTCTGGGGAAAACACGATCCATAAGGATGTTTGAGCTTGTTTCTATCTGAAGTTGGTCATTTACAAAGGATAAGCTGTGGGGAAGGTGAAAATAGGTCTGCTATTAAAATAGCCTGTACTATAAATAAATTGGTCAATAGGACCTCTAGTGCAGGTGGTCTAGTCCATCTAACGCAGATGTCTCACTATTGACAGCTAGATCACACCATTTTGAATTGACAGTAATTTCCTGCAGGCACTTCAATAGCAACTCATCTGTCCTTAATCTCCTAGATTTCCATTTGTGTTCCATTTTCTTTCCACTTACACACAGTTGGAGCTTGTTGCCATTATTCCATTGTCTAACTATTGTTAGTCTGTCTTGTCCTTGTGAAGTTTTTGCACATCAGTGAAACAATGAAAATATAATCTTCAAAGAAACAAAATCCTCTGGTTTATCTAATAGGAATGTAATTTCCATTCATTCCATAGAGTTCTTTAATATCAAAAGTATTTCAGTCAACTTTTTTCCCTTATTGGTCAATTGACACGTATTTCTATTAATTTAAAAAAAAAATCATATGTAAGGACAGCTAGTTTTTTCTGGCATAAGTTTTATAAAGACTGTCTATATTTAAGAGTGGAAGATGTTTTTAACTCCAAATCATTTGGCATAATAGTTTTTATATGATTACATAGGAGGCAGAGTAAATGGACCTTGGTCAAAGCCATGCACCTGTGAGAGTAATAAATATACTTTATGGACTGTACTAAAAAGTAGCAGCTTAAGGAAGGAATTCCTAGAAAGAATTCAGGGAAAATGCCTCGCTTTCCTGGCTGAGATTCAGTGATGGTTTTTTCCCTTTGAGTGGCGGGGGCGGGTCCCAGTTACACACTTGCAAAGGTAGTGTACACCATACATGTTTCATCATTGTTTTGAAAATAAGTTTGTAGAATCCTTCAAACCATGGGACATGAGCACAACAGTATTTGTACTTGTTTAGCAGTGGTTAAGTGCTTCAGGAAAAGACTCATAAACAGATTCTTATCCAGCTTATTTTGTAATAGTACAAAGTACGTTTCACCCCTCATGGTAAATGTAATATTTATCAGTTTTCGAAGTAGCTTGTAACTCACTTGGTAATTTAGTCCATTAAAGCTTTCTTTCAGTAAAAGTATAATAGTTGTGATATCAGTTTAAGAAAATTAATTGTCTATTTGTCCAGTTACATATTTGCCACAAACATTTTAAATTATTAATGAGCATTTACAGTTGTATTTGTGCCTGGATTCTTGGAAGAATTTCTATAACCATTTAGAGAAGTTGGAATTTGGCAATCCCACAAGTTTTGCAGTATATTATAAATGTAGTCCAGCATTATACTGTTGTATATATAATAGTAAATATTTACTTTGAGATAGAAGGAATTGATTGTCAATGAGTCTTTTTAAAAATAGATTGATCTGATAATTATTTGCGGAAAACATTTGTGTCAACATAACATATACATTGAAAGGAAACCATAGAAATCTCCTCTTGCATTTCCAAAACTGACTTCAGTTATATTGTAGCAATGCTAGTGCTAAACTAGTGGTTACTTTGAGAGCCAAGACACTATATGATTTAAGTGTTCAGAGATTTACCAACCACGAATCCAGCATACCAGCAATCTATGTACAGTTTGTCACTTAGTATATGGGACATGTGTATGGGATTAGTTGAAGTAGTAGAAAGTTACTTAGCAAAAAGCAAGTAATTGGTGTTCCTGTGTCCTTACACAGCACTTTTCAACCCATTTCTTTCCTGATCAGTAATCTTTCAAGGGGAATTCTTTAGAGCTGAGGAAAACTAAATGACCTGCCTTTGGTAAAATTCTTACCTAAATAATTTAATGTCACATGCATAAATTTTTTCCATACCTAGGGTGTTTATACATACACCATATTTCAAAGGTGTATTTTCACAGATAAATGACTCAGAGTTAAGCTAAGTAGTTTTACACGTAATATGTTTGACATTGTTACCCATAAATAAGTCACATTCAGGATCAGAAACAAAAAGTGATTTATAGTCTCTTTGTTCATATTTTCTTATGCACACACAAGCAAACTTCAATCTTTTTTTTTTAATACTAAAAATGAGAGGTTGGTAAGTTTAAAATTAAGAGGAGGAAATAGAAAGTAATGCAACAGTGTCGTTATGCTAAAATGTCCAACATAAGACAAGAACAAATGTAACTTGCTCGATATTCAAGCCAAACAAAGCTTCTAAATCTAGTGGAGAATTTGATGGCAATTCTTCACCCTTGATTAAAGGACACTGCAAGCTAAAACAAAAAAAAAAGAAAGTGATGACACGATATATTTTCACGCAATAAATGAAAGATGGGCAATGCATTGTGGTTAGGCCTTTTTCATACTTCACATGTAATACCAAATTTTTAAAGCTATAAAGCACTATGGTGGCAACATTTCAACTTAAGTACTGCAATCTTAGTTTTATTTTATCTGTTCTATATTATATGAAGAATTTTATACTAGAAAAATTTTTTTTTATGTCACCATGGATAATATCTTAATCTGGATATGTAAGATATGAAGGAAATTTCAGTCAGGAATTTGACTCCTAATTATTTCATAACCGCCACCATTCTGAAGCATGCTTCAGAACTGAAGTAGAATGAGACTGTCATATCTGTTCAAAGACATCTTCCATAGCTATCAAACTTGTAGAGGTTCATATAAACATTCATAAGACCTTTAAGAACTCTGCTGAGTCAAATTTGAATACACTATTAGACTTGCTTTCTCCAGCAAAGCTACATCCACATTATGTCCAGAAAATTGTCTTTATTAAATTGTCTGAAGGTGTATTTGACCTTGTAGTATTGATATGTCCTTGTTTGCATATAAGTATCAGTATGGTAAAACAATGCTTGACCTTCCTACTAGTGGGGTGGGAAGTGAGAGGAGAGAGGTGAAGTGTAGCAAACAGGTAAAAAGGATAGGCACAAAAGTATGATTAAATGAGCTCTGGAGCCCTCAGCACAGGAAAGACATGGACCTGTTGGAACAGGTCCAGTGGAGGGCCACAATAATGACCAGAGTGCTGGAACACCTTTCCTATGAATAAAGGTTGAGAGAATTGGGGTTGTTCAGCCTGGAGAAGAGAAGACTGCAGGAAGCACTTCTTGCAGCCTTTCAGTACTTAAAAGGGGTTATAAGAAAGATGGGGACAGACTTTTTGTCCTATTGCTACAGGCCCTGCTAAGGGGTAATGAGTTTAAACTAAAAGAGGGTAGATTTAGACTAGATATAGGGAAGAAATTTTTAACAATGAAAGTGGTGAAACACTGGCACAGGTTGCCCAGAGAAGTGGTCGATGCTCCATGGCTGGAAACTTTCCAACTCAGGTTGGATGGGGCTCTGCACAGCCCGATCTAGTTGAAGATGTCCCTGCTCATTGCAAAGGGGTTGGACTAGATGACCTTTACAGGTCCTTTCCAACACAAACCATTCTATGATTCTAAATGGCAAGCAACTATTTTTCCTTTTGTCATAGAAATAAATGTTATTCTTAGTTTGTATCCAGTGTATGGATACAGCACAGTATTGTGCGGTACCCGTATCCATGAGACATGGGTGTAGGGTGAAGCAAAACCCGTCAATTTGGTTAGAGTGAGTTAAGAGTAAGGAATCACTTGTCCATGGTATCCAAAGTCTGTCTGTTTTGATGTAAGTTCAAGATTCACTAGCTCATTTGATAATATTGTTGTTTGTTGCCCGATGTTCATAATCCTATAACCAGATATAGGGAAGAAATTTTTAACAATGAAAGTGGTGAAACACTGGCACAGGTTGCCCAGAGAAGTGGTCGATGCTCCATGGCTGGAAACTTTCCAACTCAGGTTGGATGGGGCTCTGCACAGCCCGATCTAGTTGAAGATGTCCCTGCTCATTGCAAAGGGGTTGGACTAGATGACCTTTACAGGTCCTTTCCAACACAAACCATTCTATGATTCTAAATGGCAAGCAACTATTTTTCCTTTTGTCATAGAAATAAATGTTATTCTTAGTTTGTATCCAGTGTATGGATACAGCACAGTATTGTGCGGTACCCGTATCCATGAGACATGGGTGTAGGGTGAAGCAAAACCCGTCAATTTGGTTAGAGTGAGTTAAGAGTAAGGAATCACTTGTCCATGGTATCCAAAGTCTGTCTGTTTTGATGTAAGTTCAAGATTCACTAGCTCATTTGATAATATTGTTGTTTGTTGCCCGATGTTCATAATCCTATAACCTCTGGCCCTGCATTGTGGTCCTTGGTCATCTGACTGCTCTGAAAACACCCAGTACTGTGACAAGCCCCAGCACATTAAGTGCCCCAAGATAAAATAAATCACGCAGGCCAGCCATTGAGGCTGACTGTGCCTGTGTTACTGATTGGACTGGGAAGCATTTACCAGCTTTTTGCATTAATTCTTTAAAAATTTTAGTGTTTGTTTTTATACTGAATGTATGTGAAAGGGTTCCCCATTATTAGGTATAACAGCTCTGGGTTTTTTTAAAGGTTAACAGTTTTGTTTTGCTAAAACATTGTGCTGATGTAGTAGCATATGTTTGCATGTCTCTACATAGTCTCTTACATGTACGTGTGTGTATGCATTCATATTTGTATTTATTACCCAGAGATCAGGGGAAGAAGTAGAGTCTAATGGCATGTAAACTATGGCCTAGTAGTATAATTCCCAAACTGTGATCCCTACGTTAGGAGACAGAGACATAGCAGTGCCCTACCACAGACCCATAGAACTGTATTGCTTTTGTAATATTTCATGTTAAAGACTTGATTAATGGTTACATGATGCTCTGTTCGGAATATAAAGACAGACTAGGCCCATCCCTGTTCCAGTTTGTATGGACTTCATGTGGGGCTTTGGCCCATTCACTGAACACACTCTGCTTCGGTTTGCCCGCACTAAATTAAGTGAATATAAACATAGCTTTGTCCCAAAGTGCGAGGTTTGTAAGCAGTTCCAAGGAAGTTTCACATTTGTTGTTTGCTCCTGTGTGCAATGTAATTACAAGATTGAATGAAATTTTGGATGTATGTTAAAAGTATTCCACATACGTGAGCGGAAGGACAAGAGAAGTATGTTAGCTTCCTGTGTGGTCTGGACAACGTCTTTGCCCTAGTCATTTGCTTACCCTCTGTGTCCTTTCACTGATCCAAGATGTGAAGAAAACAAGGTGCAGCCTGCACCACATGCACCAGTCCATGAAGCTGGAGAGTGGAATATAGGAATTGTTATAAGGTAGTGAAGGTGAATTTTCAGAACCATTGACCCAAGAGAAGCCAAACCAGCTGGTTTACAGGAGTAACGGCTAATTTCTGAACAGGAAATAAGCTTGAAAGTAAGTTGTAAAATACAAGGAATGTAGTATTTGAATAAAATAAAATCAGTATCGGAGTATATTAATCTCCCTTGTTTCTTAACCTTATTTTGAAGTAATTAAAGCATTCCTAAAGGCCATGTTTTGGCCTTTTCTTTATATTCAAAATGTAGAACTACAGATTTTTCTTTCTATGCAATTCAGTTTAGTGCCTGCTCTTCTATGAAGATGATTCCTGAAAGATATTTACATTTTGTATGACTAGCTGAGATTTTTTTTTATTTATTTACAGCTAGAAAGCAAGAAAAGAAACTTAATAAAAACAATTTTTAAATAATTCAGAAAGTCTGCAAAGATCAAATTCAGTTAATTTTGGTCTATTCAATGTTTTCAAATGAAATAGTTGAGATCATCAATGCCAACAACTAATAAGTGGGGATTTTTATTTTTAGTTTTTAAAATGTTTTAGCTAGGTATTCAGACAACATTTTGTGTTTCTACCAGGTGAAATGGTGCATGGATCCAACTGCATTCAAGTAGTAAAACATACTAGGAAGTAAATATTTCCATATGAATTATAGAATAGAATATTTCAGCTGGAAGGGACCTACAATGATCATCTAGTCCAACTGCCTATACATTCCTCTACTAATTTCTGTGAGGCTTTGTATAGCAAAACTGCATACAGAATAAAGAAAAAGATGGGCATTCAGTATATTATTAATATTTATACTTAATTAGCTTCTGTGTATTTTTTGTTTTTCTTTCCTGTTGGTTGCATATACTAGTATCATTAAACTTATTATGAGCCAACACAGAATCTGCTGTACAGTAGCTAGGGAAAAAACTCATGCTGTATTCCACTGCAATAAATATAAAAGAAAAATAAATTACCTGTTACCTTTTGGTCTAGTTGTCCAAATGGACTATCCAGTGGAAAATATCCTTGTAGTCCTGATCCTGCAAAAATATGTTTGCATACTTTATTTTATGCACTGTAATTGATCCTGTTTACTTCAGATGGCATGTGTAAAATTTTGCCATAAAAATTATCTCAGTATCAGACAAAGAAAATCTAGAACTGGTCTCACACTCAATTCACTGCTATATATTTAATGGTTAAATAGCTACTTTCGGTTCAAGTCTCAAATGACAAATGTAAACTTGTTGAGTTCCAGGAAAAGCCCGGGTATGTTACACTAACTGTTAAATTTATTAATTCTAAGGAGGGTGTATCACATTTTAAGTTTGACAGCTGAAATACAAGCAGACTTCATTTTTCTGTCAATGTTGTGTATTTAAAAAACAAACAAAATAAGACCAATTCAGTTGTTTCTCAAAATCAGAAAGCATCAAATGAATCCAGTAAAAAAATCTGTGGCAAAACTGTTGCCAGTAGGAGTCTACTAATATTTTTTAATTACTTTTTTTTTTTACTACACATGCCTGATGAAGATTAGTAAACTTAAAATCTTGTAGGGGAGTGGAGGAACAGTAGGAAGTAAGAAGTTTGATTTTTTAAGGTCAAATTCAAACTGTCTATTCTGACAGGTGTAAAGTACATGTTCTGAAACAGTCTAACCTGCTGCATCTCGGGATTCAAAAGAGAACTTAAAAGTTTCTATCACAGTCTCTTATTAGTCTTTCATCAGTAAGAACTGCAAGAATGCATAGCTTAGCCATACACCACACAAATTGCCCCAGCAATTTAGTAATTATTGACTAAAATATGATATTTCACAAGTTTGGGGTTTGTTTAAAAAACATGCAGTGATGGTTGTGGAGTTTCTCATCATTCTGTGTCAGATTCTCTGATTTTGCACATTGGCTTCTGAAAACACTTTTATTTATCACTAGATTTTCTGGAATAGGAATGTTTGGAGTGGACTTTTTGGGTTATCAAACCAATCTTTTGCCGTTACATGTAATTCCTTTCCCAAGCGGTCGTAGAAGTGTCATTTTGAAGCACTTAAAGTAATCCTTTTCCAATTTATGGCTTGAGCTGTATTAGGAACCAGTCAGTTCATGGATTTGTCATTGACGTGGAGATACTGTAGGGGCTAGGATGATCCTTGGCAGTGTGGGCCTTGTTTTTTGCCTAACGTGTTTTCTAGCCTAGTCCTCTGGTCACAAGGTCAGTCACTTCTTTCTTTGGTTTCTTTACTGCTTTCTTTAGTAGAGGGTCGCTGAACCCTAGCAGTGCAATTATTGATTTCCCAATAGTTGGTATTTCTGTCCATTGTATATATCTGTAAAACTAATAGGAGACAAAATAATGCTGTAGTTACAATTTTGTGTTAGTTTGTTCTGCATCCGCACAGAGCAATTCAAACGTGGTCGCGAAGTTGAGAGGTTTTTGCCCTCCTGTTTTGTTCTCTTCTGTAATATGGCCTTAGTGTGATTGTTCATTATTTTTGTGTATGGAATTCTTTGGAAATTCCTTCTGTAATCCTCAATAAAGAGTTTTATTAACCTTTTTCCATAAGGAGCTTTATCCAGAACCCCTTTAAATAAACAATAAAAGTCCCATTTGATTTTAGTGTGAATACAAATGCCTCAAAAATGTCAGCTTTATCCTAGAACATAGAACTTTCATTTAATTTTCCTAGTTATTTTACAGGAATTCTTACTCTTTCAGTTACCCGTTTTGTTTGGGTTTTTTTTTACTGTGGGGTCATTTGACATTTTAAATAATTTAATTTGTTACTTTTTTTTTTTCTCTTTATGGTTACTTATTCATACTAGATTTTGTGAAAGACATTTGTGCACCGTTTTCTCTTTGTGCTTAATTTTTTTTTCCATTCCTATGGTTGACTTTTTAATGTCTACAGTACTGTGCATTTTGTGTTTTCAAATAATTATTTCCAGTAGTGTCAAACAAATAATTGAACTGGGTTCTGAAAGGGTGACTGCACACTAATTTGGAATAGATTACATCCAGTGTGGTTTGAAACAGTATCTTGATGCAGAAATTTTTATTTCATGTAGTTTTTCAGATTTCTTTACTGAAATCTTTTCTACCAACTTTTCATGTATAAAGTGTATAAAACTTTTTTTTTTTAATAAAGCCAAGAGGAGAAAGAGATTCTAACTTTTATTCTTTCTACTTCCAAAACACTGGAAAACTATTGAAAAACATGTATTTAGCCTAGAATATTCTGTTCCAGTATGAAAATTTTGTAGGAAAATCTGCTTGACAGAAATTTGACTAAGTAGAATGGGTATATAGATCTACCAGATCTGCTGTCTTTGAGACTTAAGGTTGAAATAAGTAGAAGTAAGAGCATAAAGATGTGTTGCACTGAGTATCAATCACATGCTTAGATTCACCTCAATTCAGCTGAGGTGACATCATGTCTTGATTTTTTTTTTTTTCCTTTTTATATTGAAGGTAAATTAATGTGTTCGCCATGTGTCATCTGAAATGCCCTTCTACTTTTGTATTTCTAGTTATACATCCCATCTGTTTTCTTTTTAAAACTATGTTTTCTAACCTCTGACTGATATTTAGTTGTTTATGGTTAAGATTTAAAATGCAAATTGTTAATCTTTAAAATAACAATGTTTTGCCAGAACCATATAGAGCTAGTTTTATAAACCATGCACCAGTACGGCAACAATGTTAAATATTTAATGTAACTGAAGCCAATCTCAAAAATACTAACAGATCCTGTACTTCAATGCATTTAAGTTCCCAACAATTGTTTAGTTCCCATCATTTAATCCCTCAAGAATTTTAGTCACAACTTAATGGATAAAGCTGCTTTTCAGAGAATGTTCAAGTAGAAAATTCATCAAATTACAGTTTAGTATTAAGTTAACTGTGAATGATTTTTTTAATCTTTTCCTTGCCAACTATATATTAAGGAACTTAGTATAATTTACAAATTTGCAACATACCTTTGTTTTTGATATTTTGTTTAATTTCCTCTCTATGTCGTAAGAGGAACTTGATTTAGTTGTATTCAATATGTTCAAATTCTCATTCACTTTATTTTGGTACATGTTGGATCGTTTGAATCAACATGGCTGCTGCAGAGAAGAATAAACACAAACGTGAGGGGTTCAGTAAAAAAAAAAAAAAAACCACAAACCACTCAAACCAGAGTACGGTTTAGTCTTTAAGACAGGTTGAAAATTAATTGGTACCATTTCTATTTCTTAAAGTATGAAAGTACCAGGTATGTCTCAGTTTCTTTTTAAAGTGTAAATAAAGCAATTATTGCTTGATGCTGATTTTTGCATTTAAAGATACACTATCAAAATTACCTTTGTTGTTTTGATAACTCATAACTCCTGTAACATTTGCGGTACTCTCAGCACTTTTATAACTTTTTCTCATCTTAATTGAAAGACATTGTTCAAATACTTAAGAGGGGATTTCTCTGAAACAGATGCTTGGCACTTGCAAAGATACAAGTTAATATTTTCCATTACTTCCAATTGTATTGGAATTTCTTGTTAAAAAAAGAAGTATCATCATATGGTTTGGTTTCTTGTATACTTCATGAAGAAGCAGTACACAAGAGCAAGTCTTGGGTTTTCCCCTTACTTCATATTTGACCTGATCTTTTGTGCAGTTGAAACACTTAAGTAAAAGTTACACATTTTTTTATTTGCTTTGTGGGCATGGTTGAATTTTCCTTCATCATGTTGATGGTTTTTGTTTAGCTACCATATTGTAAAAGTATTCTTCATAAAAATCAAAGAAAAATACAAACATTCAGAAGTGTTTGTCTATTAAGGTAGGTGCTGTATTATGCCTGTTCCATGAGATTCCTAAGGTTTTATTTTACTGGAAGCCTCAAAACTGCTATCTTTTAACTTGGTCAATACGAAAGAGTCTTCTGATCACACAGTTCATTCTGTTTGCATGCAAGCACGTTTGCATTTGAACACTGCATCATGCGATGAATTCATTAAATCATGCAATTAACAATGCTTAAAATATGACCCTAATTATTATAAAGTGGTCTAGTAAATACAGTTAGAAGATGTCACCTGCAAAACAAGCAGGAAGATATACTTTTTCCCGTAATATGGAACTCCTTGCCACCAGGTGATGTAGATGCTAGAAGCCTAAATGTTCAAAAAACAAATCAAGTTTATTGGAAGAAAATTCCATCAAGAGCTGTTAAATGCAAACATATTTTGCTCTGGCTAAGGTCGTAACTGCGTCAGTACATGCTTCTGCTGTTGCACTTTTTTCTAGGTGCTTGCTGTTTGCGTCTGGTAAAGATTGATGCTGTGGTAGAAGGACGTTGGTCTGACATGTACCAACATATTGCGTACAGTCTATTCTTATGTTCTTGTTATGAAAACAAAGACAATAGAGAGTAAAAATAATGTACATGACTGTATCTTTTTTTAAAAAAAAACAAGCTAATTTCTTACAGATCTGTAAGAAGTGCCAAACCCACTGTCTGTGTGCTACATCATGGGAAGTATGGAAGGAGGCACTTGGTTATTTTCAGTCTTCTCAAGGGGACCGGTGTAGTAGCAGCAGCTACCACATCTGTAGGACCTACCTGTGGCTCATGTACCATTTGTTGCCTCACTACTAAATACGGACATTTCTGATTTGAGTTCTTATTTTGGCATATGTGCAATTGACTCTTCTGTGTCTACCAGAAAAGAAAAAAAAGAAGGATTTGTGGAAAGTAGTAAGATGCTAAAAATTAAATTATGACTCAAGGTCTAATTACAAATATTTCTGCTTTTAATTGTCTCAGGAAGCTTGACGAACTGGGCTCTTAATAAATCCATTATGTTTTCATGTCATGAAGTAATACATACATGGACTTCATTAAGACTTTTTAAAAATTAAATTATGGAATTAAAACCTGGTACTTAGAAGTAAAAACTACTTGAAATATGCCTGCCTTCAGAACATCACCCACGTCAGGAAAGTCAAATGTTACTTTAAAGCACTTTTGTAAAGAAAAAAAAAAAAAAATCATGGAATACATTTTCTTGTGAAACATACATCTTGTTAGGCAATGTAAATGAGATTTACTTTGAAAAGAGAAGATAACATCTCTGAACAACTCTATGAACCTGTGTTTGGGAGGATCACTATAAGTGTTCCTATGAATTCAATATATATTCTGTGTATTTTCTGTGGAAAATACAGAGACATAGCAGGATTAGATGAATAAATGTGCTTGGTATTATTCCAAGTTGTCAGCCTTACTGCTGTCGTCTTTTTTTGGTCAGCAGCTGCAGCAGCAAGTAGAGATAGTTGTCCCTGTTTGGTTCCCTGTTCATGCTACCCATGCTCTGGATCCCACAAGCTATGTAGCTGTCAAGTGTTATGCCATTTTTTTGGTGGAAAATAATGAGGGTTTTTTTACAGTAAAAAAATACCTCCCAGGAGTTATTTTCAAAATTGCTTTCATTATAAGCCTAATGCCACAACCAAAAAAATACAGTTCCTTTCTGAGATGGAAAAGTTGCACAGAATGGAGCCTTACTCAGAGGAAAATACACAGTGGTGCATTCGTCTTTCCTTAGAAAGAACAAGGGGAAAAAAAAAGGCAGTAAAATTCTTTTATTACAACAGCAGGAGATGGACTCAAGGATATCTTCCCTGTGGAGAGTGGTCACTCAAAGAATCTACTCTTCTAGGCTCTTAACTCAGGACGTCATGTCATTTCAATGTTACCAATTTCAAGTGCTGTGTAATACTCACTTAAGCAAGAATATGTCTATTTGTCAGAGGAGACATGTATAGAGACTAGAATGTCACCCAGAGAGTTCAGGATGAGTTTTAGTTCCTCTTAATATCTACCACTCTCTGTTGCATGAGAAAGTTCAAGAATATCACCGTCATACTTGCTTCCTACCTGTTCTATGTATGCCTGCCCCTCTGCCAGTGGCTACCTCAGATGAAGTAAGGTCTCACAACTTCTAAAACACCTGCCTCATCAATGAAGATGTAGAGTTGGGAAAAGAATTGAACTCACACATTGTGCAGCCATTAGCCACTCTTCTGACTCACGCTAAACTGAGGAGATTAAGACAATTTGCCTTCCAGTCTCCTGTTGCTCCTTCACTCATGTTCAGTAAGTGAAAAGGCAAACTGAGAAAAACAGCATAGTGTTTTGGTTGTTTTTACAAATGCACTTCATTTTTAGTCACCTTCGTGGTTACTTACAAGTAGATAAGAAACTTTCAGACGGAAATTTGATTTTTCATGTTGACAGTGTCCTTGTAAGGCTGAAGTCAATAAAAGTAAAAAAGAAAATAGTTCCAGGTTCTTATAAAAATTCCAATGCTAAAAGCAGTTAATTGGTCACCACTGTACTTCAAACTAAGAACTGTTTCCAGTTATTTGTTGTTAGAAAGGTCAGGAAATTCTTTGCTCTGCTTCATTTTTTTTTTTTCCAAACTTGGACAGTGTTCAGGCTTCTTCTACATAATCTGCAAATATAATTTGCCTTTGTTAAAGACTAGGCATTTTTAACTCTTAAAATAACACAAATGTTAGGCAGTTTTGTGGAATGGAAGTCTACAAAAGTATTCTGTTGTCTAATTCTAGTATTTTTATTATCAGTGCCACAGATTGAAAATTATTTATAAATCTCATAGTTCAGTATTTTACTGCCAATTTATTGCTATCGAGTGCTTCAAAAATATTAATTCAATATGTTAGTTTGCATGTTTAAGCAGACAAATGTAGTACTCAAATACTGTGCCTATTAGTTATGTACTTTTTAATTTTTGTGACCATTAGCTGTGCAGAAAAAAAATGAATTCTTGTAGTTGGCGTACATAGGAACTTTCTCACAAGCAAGAAAGTTTCTGCCAAATAAATCTTGTGCTGAATAGGTTATTTAAAGAGATTTTTTAAATGGCAAAGATTTACTTCATGAGATAAGTACTTAGAGTACGCATTTCTTATATTTGTAGTTCCCAAACTACTACCCACATAGGCAGCCAGCAAGCAAATTTTCATTTTTCCTGTTTACATGGACATTCATCTTCCTTCTGGAAAATTTACTGCTTGTTTTCTGACAACAAAACTATTTATATTAAGTATACACATTTTGTCTGCTACATTGTACACGGCTCTGATTGACTTTAAAGGGCATATTTTGGCCTACAGGGGAAAGCTTACGTGTTAGGACTTGAGCAATCATTTGAATGACAGACTTGTTTTTAATGCAGTCCATGTTTCCCTGAAAGACACAGACACTTGTCAAAAACGCCCTCCCATCCTGATTTAAGGGACAGAAGCTGGGAGCAAAGCTAAAACCATTGTAATGAAATTCACCATACTACTGTGTGTTCCCATATGATTTGTGCAGCTGTGCTTCATAACCTTTAGAAGAAAGCATAACGAAACATTGCATTTTTCTGACTAATATTTACCAAAATATAAGCGCACACTTCAGAATTGCGAGTATCCAAATGAGATTGGTTTGGGGTTCAGTATTTCATGGATCATTTTTTTCTGATTTTATGGAAACTAAAGACCTATTTCAACCTATTCTCTCTGTTCACAGAGAATATCGTTATTGTATTTAAGAATTGCTGGCAAACTGGTATAAGCCATGTCTGTCTTACTGTAAGTGAAGAAAAAACTGGCAAGTTTCTCTTCTGGCTTTGTACAGAGCAATTATTCCTTTAGTTTGGTTATAATGCAATTACTCTGGGAAACTAGAATTCCAGGCCCATTTCCTGCTTCCCTGACCAGGTGCTTTCTGTGCAGTTTTGTCCAGCCGGCGAGATACATGGGAGGTTACCTCTATGGGGGCTTGGTATGTGCTAGGACAGTCAGCTTAGCTATTTACCATGTAACTAGAAAAACTGGAAATATTTTTGCTCTCTTTTGAAAAAGACTTGGAATATTTGGAAAATACTAGAGTTTACTCTAATAACACACATTTGTAGAGGGTCAGCTCATCTTGGGCTCTACCTTAAACTGCAAGTCATACATTTGCCCAGTTTCAGCAAGGAAAGAAACAAGTATTTAACATTTGGAGAGGGAATTGTGCATTTCCTTTTGTGCACAGTTGAATTGTAGTCACAATGCTTGTTAAGGGAAGAAAAATAGTGATCAAGTTATGCTCAAGGCAGCAGGAAATATCTGTGAGTAAATGACATTAATGCCCCTAATTTCCTCCGGCCATTCGTGTGTGTCAGGGTTATTTTTAAGAATGTGCTAGATTTCTGGAGTGTATTTTGTATGTTTATTTTGTCTGAAGAAAACAATTAGACCTTTCTTTCGGCCTTTTGAGTAGTCTTCTCTCTGTTACACTGCTTTTTGGGTTTGGTTATGGTATGAAATCCCGTTCCAGTTTTTTTGAAGTTCCATGTGTTATATTTCATAATTACATAGAGTCATACGGATTTGATTTATCATGAATGCACTTCTAGAACTGATTTTTTTTTTTTACCTTTGATTTTGTAGATCAGCTACAAAACCTATAAAATCTATCCTGAAAGCATCTTTACTAATATAGATTGTGGAAGATGATATATGTTACCGTTGCTATAAGCCTTGTTGTCTGTGTAGATTTTTTCCTAATATGTGAAGTATTTTCTTTGCAGTGTTCACAGAGAATATCGTTATTGTATTCTTTCCAAACAGAAATACATGGGTGGCTGGATATTCTTCAAAGCTATCTGCCATATCAGCTCCCATCACTTGGCTATTATTTGAGTCATATGCTTATAAAAGAGAGAGAATAGTAGTTTATGTTCAACACTTTTTGTTTGCTGGCACCACAGATTTTTTTTTTTTTCATTGCTTGTAGTTCAGAGAAAATTTAAAAGACCTGGAGTTCTAGAGAAGTCTAGTATTGAGAAGTATCTAATATTTTCAAAACAAAACTGAAGTATTCCATTAAAAAAAACAAAACCCTAAACCCAAGGATCAATTACATGGGTTTTTTTTATGATTCTCCATGTGTACTGTCAACATCATGTAACTGTTCTAAAAATCTGAGTGAGGTTATTATAGGCAGGTGATTCTGCTAACAATGTGTCTGGCACTACAAGTCTTATTTTTAATGCTTGACACACAGAATTTCCCCAATAAAAAAAAATTGCCTTAACAATGGAGAAAGGAGAGTGAACAGGAGGATTTCTGTACAAAAGCAATAAAGGAAACAGGCTCACTAAGAGCAATAAAAATCATAGAAATGGACAAGGACAAATATTCCATGTAGAAAAGTTATCATGTATTTAGTGTTCTGACCAAGGTCAAATTCATGGGGTTTTTTTTTATGATTCTCCATGTGTACTGTCAACATCATGTAACTGTTCTAAAAATCTGAGTGAGGTTATTATAGGCAGGTGATTCTGCTAATAATGTGTCTGGCACTACAAGTCTTATTTTTAATGCTTGACACACAGAATTTCCCCAATAAAAAAAAATTGCCTTAACAATGGAGAAAGGAGAGTGAACAGGAGGATTTCTGTACAAAAGCAATAAAGGAAACAGGCTCACTAAGAGCAATAAAAATCATAGAAATGGACAAGGACAAATATTCCATGTAGAAAAAGTTATCATGTATTTAGTGTTCTGACCAAGTTTTCCAGTTGATATTTCAGTTTCTGGCTTCAGAAACTGAAATATTTAACTTTGTTAAATGTTCAGTTGACAAAACAATATCAGACCTTTTTTTAAAGGTGGTGTTTGTTGGTATCCTGAATGATCAGTCAGTTCAGAAAAGTGTGGTCTATTAAGGGTAGTGGTATGCTAAAGAACATACATAATCTCTAAAGTCAAATATGAATGGTTGGTTATCATTACGGTTACGTTAAACATAATCTTGTTTAAGGTTTATGCCTTTGACTTTTGTTGCAAAAAATTTACTCTGTGGGTTGGGGTTACTGTATCTGGCTTTTAATTGTTGTGAGCTTGTCCAACAAAGAAGGGCAGTGAATATTTTTGTGCCTTCATTATGTAAAATTTGCATATCTTTGGAGTTCCTTTTTACTGTGAAACAAGTTATTACAAGTATTTTCAATTCTGATTTTGCATTTTTAGCTTTGTTTAGGTTCAGGACCAAAGAATTAAGCAACATTAATTCACTTTTATTCGTAAAGTAAAATAATAGAAATGGAAAAAGGTAATGAAAAGACTTAAAACTGAAAAGAATTGCTAGTATTTCTCCTGATACTAACCAAATGATACCTTACATAAAAATCACTCTCAAAATAATCTTTAGAGGCATTAAGCATAAATACCCACTCACTCTTCATTTGTAAATTAGATTTTCAGATTTGCTTACCGCCTATCTCAGTTCATACTCCCTGGGGAAGAGTGGGTCTTCCTTATGACATTTTACTAATACTGGTGCAGGCCAGAGTTTGTTAAGGAATCTTCTAAGAGCTAAGCTGCTTTTTGAATAACATTCATCAGTTAGTTAAAAAAAAAAATTACTCTGATACAGTGATGATGGCAACATTTTTTGACAGGAAATATCAAACTTTTTCAGAAAGAGATAGTTTTGGGAAGATATGAAGAAAGAAGCTTCTGTCTACAAGGTTCATCATTCTTTAATATTTTAAGCTAAGATTTTGTGATGAAAACTAATATCTGGTATTCAGTTATTCAAGGTAAATATTGCAAAAGAATGCTTGAAGTTCAGGGTGAATATTCACTTTAATTAGATTTATCCACCCTGTTGAGAATGGGCAGTAAATTCCTTTGGGTTGTTCAAATTGTCTGAGGAACTGTCTGTAATTCACTGCTAAAGGCTTGCCATATGAGAAGGTATGTGTACCTCTACGTAGTTGGTCTGTTATTCATCCATCAAAATTATCACAGAAGCTGGTCAATGAAGTTTTCCTTAAACAAATCAAACTAAAAGTTCTCCCTTTACATATTTTAGTGCTGCAGTTGAAATATTTTGGTTCTTTACAATATTGGCAAAAATGCCTTAGTTAGCGTATAGGTCCTATAGTTTTCATAAGGACCTTGTAGTTCATAACCCTTTTTATATTAAGAATTAGATCAAATTAATAGGGTAGATCAGCACAGTAGACAAGAAATAAGACATCTGGTAGCTGAAACTAGCTGTGATTGTAAAAAGTTAGTTGAAAACAATATTATTACCAGAAACTACCTCCAAACATCACTTTAATAGAAAATAACGGTGGCTTATTGGCCCCTGTTATCAGACAGATAAAAGTCTATGTTTTTTTCTCGCTATTTCTGTTAATGATTTTTAATTTTCAACTTTCAAAGGTGACATTATGTCTGTAGAAATATGTATATATGTAATTGGTGTTTCTGCCACTGAAGAAATGTCACAAGGCTGGAACCATTTTTATCTTACCCATACTTATTACCATAATTGTGGCACATTGCAATTAAAGCAACTTTTATAGCATTTTGGCTCTCTATCCAACTAAGAGTTGACATAGAGTTGAGCTATTGCTTATCTATATTTTGTCTTTCCTGAAGTTATTAAATTGGTTGCTTTCTAGACATTTATTATATAGGTAGCATTTCTCAGCTTTATTTAGCTGAGAGTTCCTTGACCTTCTCTCATTGACTGCACCTTTACTTTCCTCTCTGTGCTTCTATACATGCATGATGGTATCTACTTTTGTGATACATCTATTGGCAGTAACCATTGCAACTCAACAAAACCTGCTCTTGAAACCTGAATCCTAATGTAGCTTTAAATCCGTGATAATTACACTATAAGAGCTCAGATTCTTGGGGTGATAATCACATTTAGATTATAAATGTGATTTTACTTTATAATGCCTAAATGCCTCAACTATGCCCACCCAGGTTTTTTTTTTTGCTCTTAAGTAAACTTGTAAAATTATTCACTATTTCTAATAAAGTGTATATTTGTACAACTGCCTGGCATTATGATGAGTGGAAGTAAAAGAAGAAACCCTTTACCTGCATTTCAGAAATGTACTACATATGAACGTGAAATGATGTGCTTTGAAAGGCTTCTAAAATACCTACTAATGTCTTGGATTGAACAGAAGATAACTGTTACCATGAACTCCTATGGTAACTTCAGTAACTAGACTTTACACATATAATCTGCAGGTTTTTAAAATATATGGTTTACTTTATGGTTCCAAGACCAGTGCTGATATGGTTCATGTTGAGTACTGATGTGCTTGCATGATTAAGTGTGTTTGCTGCCAGCCCTTTTCAGCCATAGCTTAGAACAGTATCAAGGATCCAGCACTCTGTCTTCTTTCCAATTATTTACTTCAGGCAAGTCATGACGAGCACACAGCATCTGCTCATCCAGTGCTTTCAGACCGAAATCCAGGAAGTCTGCAAATAAAAGTGGGGCGTTTGTACACAGTGATGTAGGCTAGGCCATCATTTTGTTATTCATAATGTGGAGCTGATTTTAATGATTACTTTTCAAAATAAAGACCAAAGAAGACTTGGTATATTGGGTAGAAGTCTAGAGTATATCATAATCTCATATTCTTCAAGTGACCACTGTCTGTTAGCAGTGAAATATTTCCTAATGAGTCCTGTTAGAAGTCCTGGCACCCCCTTTCCTCTGACTCCTTGGTAAATTGGTAACTTCACATTCTTTTAATTTTTCCATTTCTCCAGTGGCAGGTAAGCTATCTTTAATCACTGCTTTGAGTCACAGTCACAGTCTACTCTTTGCGTCAGATTAATTTGCAACCCAGATTCCCATCTGGGAGAAGTGTATGAGAGCAGTGGTTATATAAGAAGCTCCATACATCTGTGGATCCAGATTGAATTTTTTCCCATGTAAAGGATAGTATCTATGCGTCATGTGACATTACAGAAGCTGGGGGTAGGATAGGTAGGGCTGACGATTCCGTTCTTGGCAAGAGATCCCAATTCCTTACCTGGGACATAGGATATATCTTACATTTTATCTGGTACTGTCGATCCATTTATATCGTGACATTACAGGAGGCCACTGCTAGAGTCTCAGAAGAGAGAGAGGGGAAAAACTAACACCTGGAGCAGCACACTCTGACCTTGAATAGAGTGTATTTAGGAAAAGAAGGTGGGAATAAGAGAGAGAACTTAAACAAATGCTGGTATGAAATGTTTCAGTAGCAGAGTTATAATATTAGTATATCCTATCACTGTGAACAGGAAGGACCCTTCTTGAAAAACTTGTGTTACAGATTGGTGACTTTCATTTTTTGATCCATTTTTATTGCCACTTGCAAAATCATGCATCAGAACCAGCGAATTTATTTTTGAACTCCTCTGGGTAAAATTTACACCCTTCAGTGTTAGCCAGATATTATCAGAATTTTGATGTGTTACTGTTTTGCAAGTGTGCTTGATTTTAAGCATCAAGCACAGCTTTCTTCTGAAGGTTTATTATTTGAAGACAAGTGCACGTGGGAGAGGTCAGGAAAATCAGTTTCTTTTAAGTTATGAATCTCAAATGAGTGATTTTTTTTTTTTAATACTTGCTATATTTTAATATGACTTAGAACAAAATAGGGTGTCATTACCATTCTTGTTCCTGAATGTTTGGCTTGGCATTTGATGCAAGGCCTCAATTGCAGGTTCAAGTGCCAGCAGCCAAAGCTGAAAACAAGACTGCGGTGGGCAAACTCAAGATTTAATTTCAGAAAGATGTTTTATATTTTCCCTGGGGCCAGATTAATGAGAGTCCAAACCCTAAATGTTACCACCAACACATTTTAATAGACCAGTTTCCCAGTTTTTAAAGTGTGGTGTCACCTGAAGTATTTTTCTTTTAACTTTTTCCCCTTCTTCTAGCTTTAGAAGAAGAGCAATAAAGCTGTATCATTTTTGTCTGAATTCAATGTAATGTTTGGGGCACACAAAGTTCTGTGTAATGCAAAAAAGTCACATTTAACATTTAATCCTATCTTCTATTTCTGTATCAACTATTTTAATACTTCAGCTTTAAGTTACCAATGCAAAAATTCACATTACTGCAAAACACACCATCTGGTATGTGCATATGTATTGTAGGGGTCCATATATTGATGTCCTGAGTCAGCGTGATGTCAGAACATCTGTGCTATGCCTAGGATGAACTTGTGACCAACAGGTCAGTGCCAAGAGAGACAGTCGTGATGGGGTCACTGAGAGTTCCTTAGCTCAGTTTCCTCCTCCTTCATCTGGGCCTGTTTTGTGGCTTTAATAGGATTAAAGAAACATTTACATTGAGGCTTTAGGAGCATTTTCACACTACTCCTTTACCCAACTCAAAGAGCAGTATAAATCCAAAGGATTTGTGTAAGGGATTTATGTAAAGTTGTAGTGTAAGGTGAGTTGGTGCACCTGGCTTTCCTTTTTCTCCTCTGTGAATAAGGCATACTGAAGCAGTGTGATACAGAAGTGAGCTTGCCATTTTTTTGTGAACTTTCAACACACTATAAATTTGAAATTATTCTTTCTAAATATTATAATGAAATGGTAGTTTCTGATGGAGGAATATAGTATTTCAATCTGTAGATCCTATTAGGCATTTTTCTTCAGCAGGTCCTACGGCATTTTTCTGCCACTCTTCAATACTGAAACTTCATGCATTTAAGAGAATTTTTAATTTCCTGGAAATTATAGTACTCTGTCTTTAAAAATGGAAAGGGGAAAAAATACAGTTCTCTGCCACTTACTTATGTTCATTAAAATCCAAAGGAAGTTGTTAAATAACCAAAATTATAATTTTCAACCTCCTTGAGTAATCATCTATGCTGATGAAAGCAATTTAGTTGAAACTACATACATAATCTATTGTATCGTATGTTTTCTGCAATTATTTTAGAGTAAAATTACCAGAGCTTGAAATTCTTTACTTAAGTTAAAACTGTTTCATATATCCTTTTGTGCCTCAGTGTATAAACCTACAAAGACCAAGATTATGCCTGTACTCCTTAGTCAGGCGAGATTCCAGTTGAAACTGAAATCAAGTGGTGTTATTGCTGAGAAAATATTGTGCTATCAAAGCCAGAAGGGGAAAAAATAACAGGATGAATTATAATGTTCAGCAGTGAGATGACTGGTTACTACACTATTTCAACACTACTTTTTGTGATTTAGATGTATTTTGTTTTTAATTCAGTGTGCATCATTATAATTAGTGTAAGAGGTAAACCAAATTTGGATTTGGTCTGCAATCACATAGTCATTCAACTTGCTCTGTGGATATAAACTGTTCACATTAGTAACGATTTGCAGTGTACACTGTACTAATGTCACCCAGATGTATCCATCCGTGGATAGCAGTGTTGTTTTTCACATCATTAGGTGATTAAGCAACACCTGAGGTCCAGGGACATGCAGAATCTGTCACCCAGGGTCCCTCTATTCTGCAAGTATTTGATAAGGAAACAGAAGAGATTTCCATATATCTTTCTGATGTGCATTAGGAAGGCTGTGTGTGACAGGAGCAAGTGATGCACCCATCCACACCTCCTGTTCCCTGTAAGTGAGGCTCTCCTCCATTATTCCTGATTCATCCTTCAGTGTTATAAGTGAACAGTATTTTATACTGTGCTTCTGGAAATCTGAGAATTGTAACCGGTTATTTTGCATTCTGTACAACTTTCTCAAAATCTGCTTTGAGACTGGAAAAAAAATTCAAAGTTCTTAATTAGATGTGTGGAATTACTTACTTTTAATGCAACTTGTGACTCTTGTCCATAAGCATTTTCATGAGAGCTTTAGATTGACAAAGAGAAGTAATTAAAAAAAAACCTATGGATCCTTGTGTATGAGTGAACATGAATACCCTTATTTTACCATCCTAGTGAGAAAGTAGACAGGTCAGCTGAATTTTGGAGGTTAGAAATTTAATATTCTCTTAGACTGAATAAGTGAATGCTTTGAAGAAGAGGACTTGGTGAAGATTTTGTCATTAAAGTAAAACTTTTATTCATTTGCTGTCTTTTTCTTTCAAATTCATCTATATGCTTGTAACTAAATTTGTATTCCAATGATTTGTATTTCACTGACATTTCTTAATTCACAAGTTTTGAGTATGTATAATTATGTATTTTGGTAACACAGCAGCAGCTATAAATTTTCCTTTTCAAGTTAGCGTAATCCACGTTACTTTGTACTAGATGCAAAATTTAATCAGTTCAATATGATCAACTTGGATTAGTTAAAGCCAGGCAAATAATCTGTAATTTTATTTTCTTAGTCATAGGCCAAATTCTTGGCCCTTTGTAAGTCCCTGTTGTACCATTCTCTTGGCACCAAGGGGATCCTAAAGAGTCTTAAAGTTAATGATGGATGTGCTCAGCAACAGCATTTTGGCATTCACCTGCAAGGCTGTCAAATTGTAAGAGAGAAGAGGCAATTGTTCCACTCTGATCAACATTATTGTGAGTTCTCAGTGCAAAGATATGAAGTTGGGTCTTCCATCCCTGTGGTACCATTTTAATTATATTGGAATTGAGCCGCAAAGGGACAAGGACAGAATACAGAAGTCCCTTCTTTCCATTGTATTTCCATGACATGCATGGACACTCTTGTGGTCTCTGGATTTGTGTTGTGAAGATCCAGAACTCACACGCATCTTAACTAAAAAAAAAAAAAAGTTACAGTCTGTAGAATTTCTCTGTCCATGTACCAGGATAGGATAAGCCTAGAGTAATTTCAGAGACACCACAAAGTCCCATTACGTAACAGATTCTCTTGGCTCTACAGTTTTGAGAGGGAATTATTTTTTTCTTTTGTTCACTGCATAAATAAAATGAGTAGATAACTTTGTGCATAAGGACAGTTTATTCTGTTCCTAACTGTGTTTTGCTACAGTTAAGGAGTATTCAGAGTTCAGTGTTTGTTTGGGATTTTTGTACTGCTTCTCATTTACATGCAAGTCCTTTTATGTGGAGATACTTTAACCTCGGTAGTTTTATCTGCTTACTTTTTTTATTGGGTTTTTAGTTGGGGAATTATTTGAAACATTTCAGAACTGGTTATATGCAGAAATTTTCAATCTTTCAATCTATTTTTATCCCAAATGTTGCAGCTTCTTTGCTCTATTTTTCAGGTATGTCTTTTTCTTTCACTGTTTTTACCCTTCTGCTGAACTTTTGATTTTAAAAAAGTAAATAGGAGGGTTGGCTATACCATATGTGTTTTGATGAATCTTTCCTATGATTATTTCCTGCAATTGCATTCCTGCAGCAAAGCCAGTGCGATCAAAATTTGAGACTTAATCAAGTTGTTTGTGAAGATAGAGAAACATGTAAAGAAGTAAATTTTCTTACCTACAGCAATAGTAAGATTAGATAGATGAAGCAACATGATGTGGTTTCCTGTTTCCTTTTTGTATTCAAGTCAGCATGAATAATAAAAAGACTAAGAAGTCTTTGCCTATGTGTTAGAAATGTAGCAAGGTGCTTCAGTGACTTATATACATACTAACTATGTATTTAATTATGTTATTTTTCTGCTTTGGCTACAGACTCATATTATTTGGCCACGGGTATTTTTCCCTCCCTTGCCCAACTCCCTCCTGCCCTGCTTAGTAACGGCTTCTTGTCTGTTTTTAAATAAAGTAAAATAATGTATTGACAATGTAAAAAACAACCATTATATTTGCAGTTGTATGTCCTTGATGTTGTTATTTCACTCCAAAGCCTTAATACAAATCTGCATCTGGGAAAGAAGCAGAATAGCCAGTCTAGTAACCAAAGCAAGTTGCTTTGGGGAGTACACTGTACTCGTGTTGTTGAGAAGTCTCTGCTGGCTGGCAGTTGCAGAAGTAATCTGGAGTTGTGTATAGCATAAAGCATGCAGATTATTATGTTTTGCTGGCAAGTTTGTCCTCCTCCTTTAGAATCTTCTGCTTGTGGTGTTATAAGTGATGACCTGCTGAGAGCCATGGGTATTCAATCTGTGTATGTTTTGAAACAAGGAGGTCTTGTCTTTGATGACACTGTCGCAGCTGCAGCTTTTTCAGCAGCTGTCCTGAATTTTGCTGCAGTAGTTTGGCTTCAAATTCCAAACTGAGGTTTCCAGTAAAATCTGTCAGTAAAAAACATTACCAAAAGCTGCAATCCTCTCAGTACTGAAGAAGTCCAGTAGTACGTGTGGTCTCAAAAATGCCTATCTGAATAGTAAGAAATTAATTTGCTCTTTCCTGAACCTTAATGCTTAATTACTTATTTTAATGCATATTTATGCTTCCTACTGACTTAACGCTAAATTTATCACAGATTCACTACAGGCTGATTTTCCTTGTTGAATTTCTTAAAGTCAATCCATCACCTTTAATCTGCAATGGTAATTTTAGAAAGATATCTGTATTTCGTGTGATATCATCCTTACCTATGCTTTCAAGTATATACTGTTTCATCCTGTCACATATCATAATTAAAGTTTCATTAAAATGAAAACTGAAAACCTGTTAAATCAAGTGTTCCTCAAAACGAAAAGGTAGGATTTTTCTCATGCTACCTCAGTATGTACCAAACTCCAGTGTGTTGTTAGGGGATGCTGCTTAAGAGAAAGCCGGGGGCATATAGGATCACAATTTTATAGGAACCTTCAAATAATCATGATATAACATGTCTCCTTGATATCTAAGTAGAATAACTACAGTCTGACTCCTTACGTTATCTGTAGTTTCAGCTTTGTATATAACATTGTTTTTCACCTCCCAGTCTAAAACAGTGATTCTCCATGATGTATATTATTAACTACCTGTTATATTTCTTCTTAGAAGCAAGGAAATTGTGCTCCTGATGAATCTCCTATTAATGAAGAATCACATTAGATAAAAAGCACTCATGGCAATGGAATAGCAGTTATACAACTGTGGAAAGGTTTGTCCTATGGTTGCCCAGTCGTGCACATTATTAGGGTAGTTTTTTCAGATTGTATCCACCGCAAATGCTTATGACATAATGATTTTCTATTTTACATACTTATTCCCTGGTAGTGTAACATACATTCTCAGACTAATAAAAAATATGTTCTTATTAATGGCTTTATTTGCTGTTTGCTTTTCAGTTCGGGTTAATTAATCCAGTTCTGTAGATAGCATCTTAATACTGCAAGGCAATTCTGAGAGCATGACTCACCATGAGCCCATCAGATAACATTTTTTAATTTGATTTGATAACAATAGCAGTTTATATATGTAGGAAAATTGCGGTTGCTTTTAACCAAACATGCTTACCCTGAATTAATTTGGAACATGTATGCATTACTGACAAATTAAGCAGATCTTTGGTACCAGATCTAGCACCCAACCCTGCACCCAGGGCTTTTCAGGAAGCATAGTCTGATAGTCTTTAGGCACTTTCCTGGAGCGATGGTAATTTGCGGTTATGAAGCTCCACAGAAGCCCTGTGTAATCTCTGCCAAGTCATTTGTAGCCATATTAAAGCAGCATGTGATGATGCCTAAAACTGACTTGGGTACTTAAAATGGTTCAAGATTAAAAAACTATTAAGGACTTCTACCCTGTATGAGGACTCAGGATCTGAGAGGCCTGGGTAGAAAGCAGTCTGAGTCCCTTACAAATTCTTTATTTAGGTGCCATTATATATGTCTAGTTCCTTCTTCCATATCTGATGAATTTGGCCTTTAGTTACATTGTGATTAGTCTTCTGCTTTGTGCCTACCTTGTGGGGACTGTAATCTAGTGTATTATCAGATGCAATATAGACACTTGCCAGAACAAATGTTAACCATTTATCATTCAGAGATTTTGCAGACACTGCTGAGTTCCATGCTGGGTAGAATCAGATCTTGCTCAGAAAGACATACAGCATAGATTCACTCGCGTGGCTCTGTTTGTAAAACAATCATAATAGCATTCACAGAAGTATAGTAAGAGTTAAGATGCTGAGTATCAACAGGGAAAACATAAAAATATTTTTAATAAATAGGGGATGATCAGAATCTCTGTGATTTGCATCCATCTCAAATAATTTCTTGTTTGTTTTTTTTTTTCTTACAACCAGTAGAAAATATCATGCCCAGAGGAAAATATTCACAGAATCACAGAATTATTAAGGTTGGAAAGAACATTCAAGATCACCAAGTCCAACCGTTAACCCAACACCACCAAGCCCCCTAAACCATGTCCCAAAGCACCACGTCCACGTGTTTTTTGAACACTTCCAGTGATGGTGACTGCACCAGCTCCCTGGGCATCCTGTTCCAATGCTTGACCACTCTCTCTGTGAAGACATTTTTCCTAATATCTAGTCTAAACCTCCCCTGGCACAACTTGAGGCCATTTCCTCTCGTCCTATCACTAGTTACTTGGGAAAAGAGGCCAACACCCACCTCACCACAACCCCCTTTCCGGTAGTTGTAGAGAGCGATAAGGTCTCCCCTCAGCCTCCTCTTCTCCAGACTGAACAACCCCAGTTCCCTCAGCCGCTCCTCATAAGACTTGTGCTCCAGACCCCTCACCAGCTTCATTGCCCTTCTCTGGACATGCTCGAGCAACTCAATGTCCTTCTTGTAGTGAGGGACCCAACACTGAACACAGTATTTGAGGTGTGGCCTCACCAGTGCCGAATACAGGGGCACGATCACTTCCCTACTCCTGCTGGCCACACTATTTCTGAGACAGGCCAGGATGCTGTTGGCCTTCTTGGCCACCTGGACACACTGCTGGCTCATGTTCAGTCATACTGAATTGGTTCTGTGTGGCATAACAAGTGGGAGTTTTGAAACCAGCCCAGTCTAAGCCAGTGTCACTCAACCTGTAAACCTGTAGTCTATAAAACATTAGAAGCAGTCTGCAAAATAATTCCCTGTTCTACTCTCTCATTAATTCAGATATATACATTTTTCATTTAATGTATAGGTACCAAATTTAATTGTTTTGTTGTTTATTTCAGTAGTGGAACTGATCTTTGCTTTCCTAATTTTTAAGTAGTCTATTTAATACTCTTCAATCATTAAACAAGAGAAGGACACAAGATGGTGATATAAGAATTTTTTGTTTGGTTTTTTAGAAAAAGAAGCATGACATATTGACACTGAAGATAGTGTGTGTTTTAGTAGAGGTTTCCTCCTTATGAGAACCAGAAACAGCAGAGTGCACTTTGTTTCAATGCCTGTAAATAGAACTGAATTTTAACAACTTCACAATTCCCTATAGCTTTCATGGCAGCATTATAACATCCTATGTTCTTAGAAAGAACAGTCAAAGGCTGTGCATATTGATAGATGCACAGTGGGATGTCACGCCTCAACAGGGAGGAGGAAGGGAAAGATCAATATTTAAAAAATAGGACTTGTTTCTTAGTATTAAATTGGCACTTTCCATGCATCAGATATTAAGCCATAAGGAAGACACTTTTTTACACAAGTTTCTTCAAAAGCTTTTTTTTTTTTTTGAAACCTTTAAAAATCAATGAGATTTCTGTCCACATAATATACATGGGTGACTTGGGAGAGGCCCTGCTGTGGTCAAAGTTTTGCCTGCATCCAAAAGTTTGGAAATTCAGGGCATCAATTTGTAAGATTATGCAAGTGCATTTCACTGTATAAGATATTGAGATGCTTAAGTGCTGTTTGCATATATTTCTGTATGTTTTTCTTAAGTATGTTGAATCTGATTGCTAGACCATTCATCAATTATAGTAGTAATTATGGTAACTCTATATATTTAGTATATGGCAATAGTCTATAGATAACTTGGTCGAGGAATCCTATGTTCCTAATCTGTTAAGTAGGTAGGTCACCGCGGAGGTTGCTCAGGTGTTTCTACACATAAGTAGTTCCATTATTATTTTTGTGAGTTTAGATAATGCCCATTTTTCACCTTCTACAGTAGTCTGAGCAGGTGCAGCAACCATTTTTAGTTCCTTTACGCACTCAATCTAGTTTTCTTGATTGAAAGCAAATATTCTTCTCTTATTTATATGAAGGAAAGTTAGCATTTTCTTACATTCCTGAGTCCAGCTGGGAGACAGTGGAAAGTCTGAGAGGGTTGACAGGGTGTTTTCCCACCACCTTCCACAGACTAGGCAAATCTGTTTTAAAGATGTGTCCAACATATGGTATTATTTTAATGGTTTCACTGATCAAGTTCAGAGCATAAAATCCTTAGGTTTAGAAGTTGCAGCATTATTTATTTAAGGAGAAAGAAACATTTTCACATGGCAATATAATTTATTAAACATCTCTCTTTCCTAGAGATTCAGTCTTGAACACTGATGACTTTCTAATGTGTAGCAGATACTGTATAAATTACAGCCATGAAGAACCTTGGTTTTATATACTTAGTAAGTGTTATCAATAGTAGCAATTCACAGGTGGACAGACAAAAATGTCCTGTTCTGGGATTAACTCTAAAATAAGCTCTGCTATGCATATGTACCATATGGATCTGTTTTCCTTCTCGTCCATTATAGAAATAAGAGGAAGTAGCTCATCCAACTCTCAGATTTGCAGGTTCCTCAGGGTAATAATTTTTTTATATGGTCTATTTAATGCACTACGGAATTTTTTAAAGCCTTCTGTTGAATCTGTGGGGAGAAGTTCATATTAATGTACTGGGGAAGAGTTCTGAGCCCATATCTTTACTAGAAATTATAATCACATAGCTGAAATTCTGCAACTATGGAATTTTTCAGAATCATATCAGGCTCATTCACTAGTGTGGGTGTTGTGGGGAAAAAAAAAAAAACAACAAAACTGTACACCATAAAAATTGTACCAAGCAAAGCCCTCATCTTTGACTTTTCCCCAAAGAGGAACATCTACCGATCAAAATATGAGAAGACATTTATGAGTCTGTAATTACATCGTAATGTTCTGCTGAACACTGGGTTTGTTAGCCAATATCCAGTACAGTATATGCGAAGAATCCTAACACTAAGTTGCAATAGTCCATTTTGATGCATTATTGCGCACCATAAATGGGGCAGGAGGAGTCTGAAAAAGCTATGGTTTTAATCATACAAGAAAACCCATAATTTTTCGGAAATCTTTTTTCTCTAAAAATGTTTGGGAAGTTAACAGATTTAAAATGCAGTCATTTATCCACTTAGCACTGAAGTTCAGGCCATTGTTCAGGAAGACCATAGCTGTATTTTATAATGCATACTAATGCTAAAATAATTTAAACAAAATATTACATATTATTACAGATGTACATATAATTAGGCCAAACAAAAATACATAAATGTGAATTCAATTGTAACATCAACAGTTGACTCTAATCAAGCAGTTGCATTACATCTCGATTAACTGCTCCATGAGCAACCCAGTGTATTTTTAACATAATATTGGCGATGTGCAATGAGTCCTTGCACAGAGG
>NW_010522416.1:99474-108032 GCF_000687285.1 Phaethon lepturus
TTTTGACTAATATTCTGTTCTCCATGGACACATCCATCTAAGTGTTGATCAAACAATGCTAAGTTAGAACAATAGAATAAAATGAAAAATTATTCCAGAGTCTTTTCATGGAAGAATGTAAGTTCACTTTATTGTTACTTTCGGCTTATATTAGTTATCTGCAAAGGTGAGGACATTTCATGAAATTATCAAGAAATCATAATCTGAAGTATGTTTATCATAATTCTTAAATTTATATTTACTGTTTTTTTAAAAATAGGTTTTTAGTTACTAAATTCATATAATACAAAACCATATAGGAAAATAACAAATAGAAATTATTTATAGTTTGTTTACAAACAGCAAATAGACAAAGCTTTGGTGTATTTCTCAATAATGAAAATACATAGAGAAATGAAGACTAAATAAAAGAAGATAAACTTTGACAAATACTACAACAAAATCTCGATTGCTTTTACCTAAAATTTTTAAATGTCCCGTTTCTACTGAACATTACTTAGAAAGGGGACAGGAAATTTGTAGGGTTGCTCATACTACTAGTGCATCGAAAAAAATCTAATGATGCCATGATGATGTCTATAAATAATTACTTGTGGCTAATCAGTATCCAACTTCAAAGAATTACCTTGACAATGAATCCTGTTCAACAGCTAACAAGCAGCTACTTGTAAACACTAAATAAATGGAAAGCCTTTATATCAGCCTTACTAATCTAGACCTGCCAAACTCAATCTTCAGAAGACTTTCTCTTACACATCAGTCTCTGTGTTTTCAATTCCCCAAAACATTCATTTTGCATTTGAAATTTCTTGTCTTTGCATGAACATGATTTTCTTCGAGTGACAAGGATACTTTTCAGGATTTGAAGCCTTTCCCCACCAACCCTCCCCCTTTATGAATGAATATAAACATATATATATATATATATCACTGTTCTAGAATGTTTTCTTCATGTACTACTTTGCATGAGTTTCATAAGAAATCAGCAGGACTCAAAAGTTGATTTCTGATTTTACAATCTTTAAGGGAAACTGCTCTATTTCATTAAATTATTATGGCATGATTTTTTTTATTTTTTTTACAGTGTACATCTGTGTGATCAACTATGAAAAATACCAGTAGCAAAAGTAAAATTTAGATTTTTTTTACTAAACATTTTTGCTCTTTTTAAATTTCTGGTCATTCTATTTGTTGAATCTCGTGATAAAGAGAAAATTGCAACTTTATACTCCTGTTAGTATTACAGAGCCAGAATAGTGAGCTGAACTGCATTTGAATACATTAATCATCAGATTACCATTTAAACTACACGTAAATTCTTCAATACATATTTGTATAAATGTAGCCACTATTTTCTACAGCCAAAAATATATTTGGTATTGGAAAACAGTATTGTCTGAGAAATAGTTTTGAAAAACACACTTTTAAAGATCTTAATGTTTATACAAAAGGGAAAGTTGAAGAGCCATGTGTAACATTTATTTTTGCTTTCTTCACTTTTCTCTGTGAACTTCAGGCCACAGTGAGGTTAATAGCAAGAAATATTTTTACTATGGTGAGATCAGAATTTCATCCTTAAATCTTCAGTGTTAAACCTAAAATTATATTTTCCATACTATATTTTATTAGTTACTAGTAATGGATAATATAATTCTGACAGATAGTAGTTATTTATAGAGTTCACAGAGACTGGGTTTCTCTTCTCGCAATTTGTAATGTTTAACAGGTTGGAGAATATTCAACAGAGGAAGCTAAGCGCACATACGCCATGAAAATGTATCTGCTTGCAGGTAGATATTGCAAGGGGAAAATATGGAGGTTGTGCATGGTCAGTTAGTTGTGTAAGAAACTATTTTCTACTTTAGGCATTAGTCATGTAGACTTTCACTCCATTTTACAGAAAATTTGAGCTGTATAAAAAAAAGCTAAGAAAATGTAGAGCTAAGAATAATTATTTGGCTTGACCTGCGGGTTTATGAAGTGATACAAGAAAAGGTGGATTGACTTAAAAGTAAAATAGAGCAGCCTGGGGGGAAAACACCACCTGGGGGCAGTGTGCTGTACAGTTACTGTGAGCCTTTCCTTTTATTTCCCAAGTCAAATTCTTGCATCCAGTGATAGGAGTTCTGCTGAGGCCTATGCCTCCCGTCAGGGCATGCCTTGCGTGGCTCAAAGGCGCATCATTCTGGGTGGTCTAGGGATATGACTGAGTCAGGACCCCAATGGGAGTCTCTTCCAGTCATCTTTGACCGGAAGGGTGGCGGAATCACACTCAAACCTCCAAAGTGGACTGAAGGTTTAAACAGAAGGGAAAAAACAGCAGTGAATGTGGTAGAATGTCCTGCAAGAATCAGCTTGGATTCATTGGAAAATGAGTATCTCAATGATTGTGGGACTTTCAGGAGTGATCCAGACACTATGGAGTTCTTTTTGGAAAACTGCTTTTCCAGATCTTACATAGCTAGTTCCTCAGTAGGTTCCGTGAGTACATAGAGTAGCAATGTACTTAATTGCTGGTTCTTAAAAAAAAAAAAAAAAATTCTGTACAGAGTTAAAAAGGTACTGTTGAGTAATTTAAAATAATGAAGTTCAGGAACATTAAAACTTTGAGCTAATTAAAGCTGTGACAGTAGGACACAATGTACAGAACTGGGAACTTTGAATTGGATAGATTTCACATGGGGGAAGAGAAACATTGCTTAGTAGTAACAACAATGATGGTGTGATGTAGAAAATTGCCTTCTCATGTGGTAGATCTGGACCAACACGGTGCATTTTTGCGGTATCTATAGAATTAGAACAGTTGGGTTGGTTTGGTTGTGCGAATGCTCCATTCCTAATACGTTATTCACACTGATTACATTTGCATATGAGTCATATTCAGTTTGAATTTGCCAGATGTCCATTTATGTTTGTTTAAATAATGAGATCATTCCATGAAGTGAACAGGGCCTAAAAATATAGAGGGAAGACTGTTTAGAAAAACAAGAATGCCCTACTTACTTACATATTACTTAAAATGCCTTACTTACGTATTTTCACATCTCATGGTATGTTATGCAAGCAGAAGCACAGCAATGTTGAGGCACTGTTCAATAAAAAGTGTTGCTATCACTTCATTAAATAATATATTACATAACAAAGCTGCATTGGATTTGTTTCTGTTTCGCAGTCAATTTCTCCATTAATGGAATGTTCTCCTTCTGAACACATCCAAATGTACCGTTTTCAAAGCCAGCATCATTTTGCTGCTCCTCATTTCATATTATGTGGACATCCCAAGTCTTTTCAGAGTGTTTTGTCATTTACTGTAGCATGGAAGAATTTTAAAATGTACTGCTCAAGGCAAAACTTATACATACTGATCAGACAGGGGGCAACTGAATTCTGAACTTTTATGTTATCGAATAAACTTTTAACAAGCAATCAACTTTTCTTACTCACAAAGGGAGACTACCCAACTAACCACTTGAGTTCAACAGAGACTCCTCAAACGTGTACCTAATTCATTTGAGACTTTTAAAATCTTTCTTAAGCATGAAAAAATTCCATTTTGCTCATATTGCAACCAGTCACTACACACATTAAACATTTACTTTGTGAAATAAATTTAACCGTATACAATTTGATTGCTACCTTGGTAAAGAAAGTTAACAGCAGCATATCGGAACACACATCTGGTGAGCTACTTTGATCTCTTTAAAGGAGAATCTGCAAGGAAAGGCTGCAAGAAAAGAAAATGGAGAGTTTAGCCAAAGCTCTTGGTCAAAGCTCAATAAAGAACTATCTACAAGTATGGATTATATAATATGCAATAAAAGGAAACCATTGAAAATCGGTTTCATGCTAAGCTCCTCCAACTGATGTATCTACCAGAAGCAACAGAATTTGATGACATAATATGTTTAGAGAAAGAGGTTTCTCATGTTCTTTCTTAAGACATAACAGATGATTTTATGTGAATTGCACTATATCTGCCCATTCCCCAGAGAAATATGGGTCACAAGCACAAAAACATCTGCAAGCTTCCCCATGCAAAATGTTCTTTATATTTTGAATTACAGAAGAGGAATGAGGCAAGATGCCTTTCAAATCAGAAGAAATGCACCATCACATCAGTGTGTTTATGTTCTTCATTTGTTTCAGACTGTTTTTTCTAGATACAGCTTCTTTAGAGCTGAGTTTGCTGTTTCAAAGTCTTTCCTTTTCTTGTCAGTAGCAGCTGTTACTTAAATATATCAGGACCAGACTTCTCTGAAATTTATCTGAACTAGATCTGCTTTAAAATCTGTTGTAAATCAGCCGTAGGTTCACATCAGGCTATGTATGGAGCACTAATGTCTGCTTTTGCTAAGAGATGCAAAAATTTGCACAACAGCTGGAAATTTGCAGAAGTAGGAGTACAAGCAGTCGTATTACTAAAAGAGAGTTTTATGATTGTGTGGCTTCTAGAAAATGTGTGTGTATTCTTCCTGTGACTAGATTTGACACATTCATCTCTGTTGAAACAAAATGTCAAAATATTCAGACTACCAGAGCCTGGTTTTGCACATTAGAGGAATTTAAAGAGCAGCAAAACACAGGGTCATAAAAACGTTTCCCTTTATGTATTCAGTCACAGCGCTGCACCTATACCCTGAGTGCATTTTCAAAATGAAGTGGGAAGGTATCACTAACTTTGCCTTGCATTCTGTATCAATTTTTTTTTAAGTGTGTCTGTTACAAATCAAAACATCTATTCAAGTGATTGCTAGAGCAACTAACTGGACTGCTGAATGATGAGCATATATGTGCAGGGAGATACCACAGAATCAGACTTTTTGTTGAAAGCTATAATTAAAGCTGTGAGTGCTAGATACATGAAGCATGATATATTTAAAAAAAAAATACGGCCACATTCGTTAAACCGTATTTTTATGTCATTTATATGACATAACCTACCAAGTCTTCTTACAGTGTTCTTATATTTTTTTATGGGCAAGAAAGGGCTGTTGTCTTTACGGCAAGTGAGTATATTATTCACAGTGTTTGACAGTAGGGGACTCCAATAAAATGTTGGAATAAGGCAGAAAATATTGCCTGTCTTCCACTGGGAACTATTTAAACGTGCTGCTACTTAAATTAACAGTAGACTTTGAATTTTTGAATATGCAGTTATATGTAGTGTTCATTTTAAAGCAGAAGCAGTATCTTTTATAAAAGCAACAGCTGCAGTTTTAAAAGATGCTGTGGGTATTTACCTAGTGTGGCAGCTAGGCTGTTTAGCTTTTTCAGATTTTTTTGTGTAGAATTTGACAGCTGTTGGAAGGTTACTTTTAGCCTTATGTACACTTTATTTTGAAGAAACTCAAATACTTCATTAAAAAGTTGTTACTAAATTGTATGCGTAGAAGTTACTTAGCTTCTTTTGTTGTTGTTGCATTTGGTTGTTGAGTTTTTTGTTGTTGAATATGGTTGGATTTTTGCTGACAAACCCTGGCATTTATTTCCAGGTTTTCTTAAAATTCATCTATTTATTTTTTTATTTCAACAGCTTGATCAAGTTGTTCGTCAGAGAAACCTGTATAGTTTGGAACTTTTCCTCTCATGTGCACAGAAACAGTTAAGCGTTTTATTAAAGGAAGAGCCAACCACTACAGAGGAAAACAGAGAGACTGACATTCTCAGTACCGCTGATACAGTGTGATTTGTGAAGCTGCAAATCTCAATCCAGCAAATGACAAATATATTCTAATAATTTGGGATTGTATCATTGATTCAAGATTAATCTGAAACCATGCTTGATAGAAGTATTTGTGGCTGATGTTCATTTATTTATTTATTTATTTTACTGTTATTATCAGATTGCAGATCAGGTAGTGGGGAAAGAAGTGGTTTTATTTATGATTTTTTTCATTTTATTTTGTGGTAGCCATGATTGAAGTTCTAGATAACTGCAGCAGTGATGAAAACATTGCCCTGTCATGTCTGCTTTAAATTTGGCATCATGTGTTGATGTAATTTATCAATATTTTTGATATTTTTAAAAATGGAGAAAAACATTTAATTGAATATAGGTACAAATCCATCCCTATTTCCAAAGTATATGCCCAAGTGCATTGCCTCAGGTGAGCCTGAGGACCTTATTGTTTCTTACTATTTTTGATGTATAACAGAGTAATCAGTACTGAAATGCAAGAGTGTTGACAGGCATTTCTTTGGTCATTCATAAATAACTCCATCTCTAGTAACAGAAAAGTTTAACAACTAAACAGTGAATCTTTTTAGAGTAGCGCAAAACATTGCCATAACTGATGTATAGTATGTTTTTTATTTCTGTTTTACAAAACTAGTTTGATTCCAAAAGTCGTTTTCTCATGAAAGTACGATTAATGTGACTGACCTCAGTTTCAGGAAGAAGATGTATGTAATTATGTGGAGACTGGTACTGCACTGCCTCAGTGGAATTTCTGACAGAATAAAGAGTGCAGCTTGCTGACCTCAGATGCCCTTTCTAAACCCCATGAAGGAAGTAGAAAGACTCCCTGCTGACATTATTGGACTTTGGATCAAGTCGTAGGTCTTTCTAGTCTTGCTAACGGCAGCATGGAGGGGAATTTCTGTGCCTATACTCTATTGATTGTAGGTTTGGGGCCTTAGTTGTAAAAGAGTTCTGAATGAAATGAGGAAAAATAGATGTTCATGCTTAGGAATGTAAATAAACTGAGAATGATATCTCTTATGGTGAGCTTGTGATTCAATGGGGGACTTCTGGATATATTTTAGTTTGGTTCTTGTTATTCAGTGGTGGGTTGGGTTTTTTTGTTTGGCTTTTTTTTTTGCATTAGCAGTCACTTTTCTTAAATTGCTTTTTTTTATAGCAATAAGAAAACACCAAATGGTTGCATATGTATTTGACAGTAAGAAATATGTACTGCAGAGAGTTTGGGTTTTTATTTAAATTTTTTTCTGTGCTTCATTTTTGTTATCAAAACCAAAGGTTTTGTCTTCTGCATGCAAAGGATCACTGAAGAAATAAATAATGCTGGTTTTACCAGATGGTGACCTCACCCTACAAATGGATGACAATCCAGTCTTCTTTTTAATATTTCTAGCAGGCTTACCTGCTAGTATAGCTTAAGCACAGATTTCTTTATTAATTTTTAATCCTACGTAAAACTAATAATACTGTTGCTGAACTAGGGTCACATTTGAACAGTTGAACATCATGGGGAAACCGTCCGAGTTGCGCTCTCTTTGGCTCAAGTTTTGTATTTGCCTTTGAAAGCCTATGCTTCGTTAGCTAAAGGAAAGCACTGAGGTGTGTAGACTTCTCACTGTAGACATTACCTAAGCAGTTCACTTGCCATGGTGATGTAGTAGCTAAAAATGCCCTGATCAAGCTCCCTCATACGTGGAGCAAAAGTTCAGTCTTATTTTATGCCATTTGCCACAGATAGATACACATTTGCCACATGCCACATGGTAGGCTGTGGTGTTTACATTTCTCTGGGAAGCATTGCTGGTGTTGCGTTATAAAGACCTATGATAATGTCCTGAAAGTAGTGACAGTCAACTGTAGGTGCTGATGACAGCACAGTATTTCACAACACAAAATAAAGGCGATTAGTTTTTTTTACTGATTGTGTTTATTGTCTAGTGTGTATTTTAAATTTGCTGTATCACCTTTCAGTGATATGACATTCCTGTAATAATAATAATTATTATTATTATCCTGTGATAATAATAATAACGATTTCCTGTCATAGATGTGTGTATTTTATCCACGTCTTACACACTGTGTAATTATAACAATTTTAATATGCGTCAGAGATTCACATTTGTTTATATTGCCTATAATTCCTCACATCCCAGACTTACAAACCCAGCATTTTTTAGATGCTTTCCATTGTCCAGCATGGATAATACGATACACAAAGAAAGTATTATTGAATAAACACTCAGACTATTCTACTTTCTTCAGATGGCATTTTTAAACAGTTTGACAGCAAACAGTAATAAAAATGAGATGTTGATGAATACGCATATCCAAAAAATACAATTATCAGCAAAATGCTACAAATTGATCTCTTTTTTTTTTTTTTTTTCAAATTTGGTAATAAATCTGTATCAATAGATATAGATCACTATCAAATAGCAAGTCATTGACATTCATTCTCTTTCTTCAAATTAAAATATTTTGTCTACTCACAAAAGCCAAAGGGATTTGCACATCTATGAGTTTAAAAAGAAGCTTGTCTTAACTGATCCGCTCTACAGTATAATGGTAGGAGGCCCTTTAGCCAAGGGAGAAACAGAATTGTTTTTGCTCACTGAACTTTGAAGGATGTTTCAGTTCTTTTACTACTACCAAATTAGGGCATCACTTAAGACTTTGCGTTGATCTCGCTACGTAAATTTTCTGAAAGATAGCTGGTCATGGTGATACATGTCCGGTCTCTATTTTTGTGGCAATAATTTTAAAAATTCCATTACTTAAACATCCCGCTCTTTTATTGTGACCATAGATTACATATTTAGAGAGTGATTGTGAAGTTCTGGCTCCCAGGAAGTCAGCA